>NC_138870.1:2340598-2606821 GCF_965194805.1 Balaenoptera borealis | reverse complement strand
GTTACGGCTTAGGTTCCACATGAACGTCAAGATCAGTGGGAGTCTTTTCTTCTGAGCTGTGTGGCTGACAGGGTCTTTGAGCTCCGGCCGGGAGTCAGGCCTGAGCCTCTGCGGTGGGAGAGCCGAGTTCAGGACATTGGTCCACCAGAGACCTCCCGGCCCCACGTAATATCAAATGGCAAAATCTCTCCCAGAGATCTCCACCTCAACGCTAAGGCCCAGCTCCACTCAATGACCAGCAAGCTACAGTGCTGGACACCCTATGCCAAACAACTAGCAAGATAGGAACACAACCCCACCCATTAACAGAGAGGCTACCTAAAATCATAATAAGGTCACAGACACCCCAAAACACACCACTGGATGCGGTCCTGCCCACCAGAAAGACAAGATCCAGCCTCATCCACCAGAACACAGGCACCAGTCCCCTCCACCGGGAAGCCTCCACAACCCACTGAATCAACCTTACCCACTGGGGGCAGGCACCAAAAACAACGGGAACTATGAACCTTCAGCCTGTGAAAAGGAGACCCCAAACACAGTAAGTTAAGCAAAATGAGAAGACAGAGAAATACTCAGCAGATGAAGGAGCAAGGTAAGAACCCATAAGAAATGAAGAGGAAATAGGCAGTCTACCTGAAAAAGAATGCAGAATAATGATAGTAAAGATGATCCAAAATCTTGGAAATAGAATGGAGAAAATACAAGAAATGTTTAACAAGTACCTAGAAGAACTAAAGGGCAAACAAACAATGATGAACAATACAATAAATGAAATGTAAAATTTTCTGGAAGGAATCAAGAGCAGAATAACTGAGGCAGAAAAATGGATAAGTGACCTGGAAGATAAAATAGTAGAAATAACTACTGCAGAGCAGAATAAAGAAAAAAGAATGAAAAGAATTAAGGACAGTCTCAGAGACCTCTGGGACAACATTAAATGCACCAACATTCAAATTATAAGGGTCCCAGAAGAAGAGAAAAAGAAAGGGACTGAGAAAATATTTGAAGAGATTATAGTTGAAAAGTACCTAACATGGGAAAAGAAATAGTCAAGTCCAGGCAGCACAGTGAGTCCCAGGCAGGATAAATCCAGGGAGAAACATGCTAAGACATATATTAATCAAACTATCAAAAACAAAATACAAAGAAAAAATACTAAAAACAACAAGGGAAAAGCAACAAATACCATACAAGGGAATCCCCCTAAGATTAACAGCTGATCTTTCAGCAGAAACTCTGCAAGCCAGAAGGGAGTTGCAGGACATATTTAAAGTGATCAAAGGGAAAAACCTACAACCAAGATTACTCTACCCAGCAAGGATCTCATTCAGATTCGACAGAGAAATTAAAACCTTTACAGACAAGCAAAAGTTAAGAGAATTCAGCACCACAAAACCAGCTTTACAACAAATGCTCAAGGAACTTCTCTAGTCAGGAAACACAAGAGAAGGAAAAGACCTACAAAAACAAACCCAAAACAATTAAAATGGTAATAGAAACATACATATCGATAACTACCTTAAATGTAAATGGATTAAATGCTCCCACCAAAAGACATAGACTGGCTGAATGGATACAAATACAAAACCCATATATATGCTGTCTACAAGAGCCCCACTTCAGATCTAGAGACACATACAGACTGAAAGTGAGGGGATGGAAAAAGACATTCCATGCAAATGGAAATCAAGAGAAAGCTGGAGTAGCAATTCTCATATCAGACAAAATAGACTTTAAAATAAAGACTATTACAAGGGGCAAAGAAGGACACTACGTAATGATCAAGGGATCAATCCAAGAAGAAGATATAACAATTGTAAATATTTATGCAGCCAACATAGGAACACCTCAATACATAAGGCAAATGCTAACAGCCATAAAAGGGGAAATCAACAGCAACATGATCATAGTAGGGGACTTTAACACCCCACTTTCACCAATGGACAGATCATCCAAAATGAAAATAAATAAGGAAACACAAGCTTTAAATGATACATTAAACAAGATGGACTTAATTGATATTTACAGGACATTCCATCCAAAAGCAACAGAATACACTTTCTTCTCAAGTGCTCACAGAACATTCTCCAGGATACATCATGTCTTGAGTCACAAATCAAGCCTTGGTAAATTTAAGAAAATTGAAGTCGTATCAACTATCTTTTCTGAGCACAACACTATGAGACTAGATATCAATTACAAGAAAAAAACTGTAAAAAGTAGAAACACATGGAGGCTAAGAAATGAAGGAAACAGTAGCAAAGATCAGTAAAACTAAAAGCTGGTTCTTTGAGAAGATAAACAAAATTGATAAACCATAAGCCAGACGCATCAAGAAAAAAAGAGAGAAGACTCAAATCAATGGAATTAGAAATGAAAAAGGAGAAGTAGCAACTGACATTGCAGAAATACAAAGGATCATGACAGATTACTACAAGCAACTATATGCCAACAAAATGGACAACCTGGAAGAAATGGACAAAATCTTAGAAAAACACACCTTCCCAGACTGAACCAGGAAGAAATAGAAAATATGAACAGACCAATCACAAGCACTGAAATTGAAACTGTTATTAATAATCTTCTAACAAACAGAAGTCCAGGACCAGATGGCTTCACAGGCGAATTCTATCAAACATATTTAGAGAAGAGCTAACACCTATCCTTCTCAAACACTTCCAAAATATAGCAGAGGGAGGAACACTCCCCAACTCATTCTACGAGGCCACCACCACCCTGATACCAAAACCAGACAAAGATGTCACAAAAAAAGAAAACTACAGGCCATTATCACTGATGAACATAAATGCAAAAATCCTCAAGAAAATACAAACAGACTCCAACAGCATATTAAAAGGATTATACACCATGATCAAGTGGGATTTATCCCAGGAATGCAAGGATTCTTGCATATACACAAATCAATCAATGTGATACACCATATTAACAAATTGAAGGAGAAAAACCATATGGTCATCTCAGATGCAGAAAAAGCTTTTGACAAAATTCAACACCGATTTATGATAAAAACCCTCCAGAAAGTAGGCATCGAGGGAATTTACCTCAACATAATAAAGGCCATATATGACAAACCCACAGCCAACGTCGTACTCCATGGTGAAAACCTGAAACCATTTCCGCTAAGATCAGGAACAAGACAAGGTTGCCCACTCTCACCACTATTACTCACATAGTTTTGGAAGTTTTAGCCACAGCAGTCAGAGAAGAAAAAGAAAAGGAATCCAAATCAGAAAAGAAGAAGTAAAACTGTCACTGTGTGCAGATGACATGATACTATACATAGAGAATCCTAAAGATACTACCAGAAAACTACTAGAGTTACTCAATGAATTTGGTAAAGTAGCAGGATACAAAATTAATGCACAGAAATCTGTTGCATTCCTATACACTAATGATAAAAAATCTGAAAGAGAAATTATGGAAACACTCCCATTTACCATTGCAACAAAAAGAATAAAATACCTAGGAATAAACCTACCTAAGGAGACAAAAGACCTGTATGCAGAAAACTATAAGACACTGATGAAAGAAATTAAAGGTGATACAAACAGATGGAGAGATATACCATGTTCTTGGATTGGAAGAGTCAGCATTGTGAAAATGACTATACTACCCAAAGCAATCTACAGATTCAGTGCAATCCCTACCAATGGCATTTTTCACAGAACTAGAACAAAAAATTTTTACAATTTGTGTGGAAACACAAAAGACCCCGAATAGCCAAAGCAATCTTGAGAAAGGTAAACGGAGCTGGAGGAATGAGGCTCCCTGACTTCAGACTATGCTACAAAGCTACAGTAATCAAGACAGTATGGTACTGGCACAAAAACAGAAATGTAGTTCAATGGAACAGGATAGAAAGCCCAGAGATAAACCCATGCACGTATGGTCACCTTATCTTTGATGAAGGAGGCCAGAATATACAGTGGAGAAAAGACAGCCTCTTCAATAAGTAGTGCTGGGAAAACTGGACAGCTCTATGTAATACAATGAAATTAGAACACTCCCTAACACCATACACAAAAATAAACTCAACATGGATTAAAGACCTAAATGTAAGGCCAGGCACTATAAAACTCTTAGAGGAAAGCATAGGCAGAACACTCTGTGACATAAATCACAGCAAGATCCTTTTTGACCCACCTCCTAGAGAAATGGAAATAAAAACAAAAATAAACAAATGGGACCTAATGAAACTTAAAAGCTTTTGCACAGCAAAGGAGACCATAAACAAGACGAAAAGACAACCCTCTGAATGGGAGAAAATATTTGCAAACGAAGCAACTGACAAAGAATTAATCTCCAAAATATACAAGCAGCTCATGCAGCTCAATATCAAAAATACAAACAACCCAATCCAAAAACGGGCAGAAGACCTAAATAGATATTTCTCCAAAGAAGATATACAGATTGCCAACAAACACGTGAAAGGATGCTCAACATCACTAATCATTAGAGAAATGCAAATCGGAACTACAATGAGGTATCACCTCACACCACTCAGAGTGGCCATCATCAAAAAATCTACCAACAGTAAATGCTGGAGAGGGTGTGGAGAAAAGGGAACCCTTTTGCACTATTGGTGGGAATGTAAATTGATACAGCCACTATGGAGAACAGTATGGAGGTTCCTTAAAAAACTAAAAATAGAACTACCATACAACCCAGCAATCCTGCTACTGGGCATATACCCTGAGAAAACCATAATTTAAAAAGAGTCTTGTACCACAGTGTTCATTGCAGCTCTGTTTACAATAGCCAGGACGTGGAAGCAACCTAAATGTCCATCGACAGATGAATGGATAAAGAAGATGTGGCACATATATACATACAATGGAATATTACTCAGCCATATAATAAATGAAATTGAGTTATTTGTTGTGAGGTGGATGGACCTAGAGACTGTCATACAGAGTGAAGTAAGTTAGAAAGAGAAGAACAACTACCGTATGCTAACACATATATATGGAATCAAAAAAAAAATGATTCTGAAGAACCTAGGGGCAGGACAGGAATAAAGACGCAGACATAGAGAATGGACCTGAGGACATGGGGAGGGGGAAGGGTAAGGTGGGACGAAGTGAGAGAGTGCCATGGACATATACACACTACCAAATGTAATATAGATAGCTAGTGGGAAGCAGCCACATAGCACAGGGAGATCTGCTCAGTGCTTTGTGACCACCAAGAGGGGTGGGATAGGGAGGGTAGGAGGGGGACTTAAGAGGGAGGGGATATGGGGATATATGTACATATATAGCTGATTCACTTTTTTATACAACAGAAACTAACACACCATTGTGAAGCAATTATACTCCAGTAAAGATGTTTAAAAAGAAAAAAAAAAGATCTGTGGGAGGGAAGGGGGCACGGGGAAGAAGTGCACACAGTCAGATGTGCCAAATCTTGTTTAGTCTTAGACTCTGGAATTTTGACTTTGTATTCAAGGCAGTGGAGAACTGTTGAAGCATTTTAAGCAGGGAACAGTATTTATGAGATTTCTGGCTCATTCATTCGTTCGGCAGATCTTTATTGAATATCCGATGGTGCTGTGGTAGCCTGAGTAACACACCTTGATGAGCAAAGCAGCAGTGGTGTCTCCCGTAAGAGAGCTTGCAGTCCACAGGGGGACACAGACACCAGCCTGAAAAACGACACTTAATTACAGGTTATCACTAAGTGCTGTAAAGGGTAAGAACAGGGTTTCTGGGATAGACGATAACTGGATGGAGGTTGGAGAGGGTAGAACCTATTTTTGACTCAGTGCACAGAGAGGGTCCTCTGAGAAAGTGCCTGAAGGGTGAGAAGCCTGCCTGTGACAGGTGGGGAGGACCTGGCAGCACTAGGTGGGGGCAAGCTGACCTGCGTGAGGACAACCAGCACGACTGGGGCAGGGGCACTGCAGGGTACGCAGAGGTCCGTGGAGGCAAGCAGTCCGTGTTTTTCTAAGCATGTTGGATGCCCCTGTGGACGTTTAAGTCGGGCGTGACATCCTCTGATTTGTGTCTTGAAAAGATCATTGTGGCTGTGGGTTGGAAGACGGATTCAGCGGAGCTGAGTGGAAGCAAGAAGGTCCGCTGGGTAACTAGAGTAGCCTAGGCCAGAGATCTTCAAGCTGAGTCACCCACGCACCTGGAACCGCACCAGCCTTTTCCCCAGGGATCCGTGGGCCCAGCTCCTCTGCTTCTAAGCATACTTTTCCCTCAAATCCCTCTGCCTAAGAAGGCACCTGACACATGCAGATTCTCTTGTTTCATTTCCCCCTTCGCAGTTGTGCATCCCTCACTCTGCGGTGGGCACTCCTCTCCTAGGTCTTACTCTTCTGTGTTCCTCCGGGGAGGGGAGAAAACCTCTCGAACAACAACAAAGGGATAATTCTAAAGGTTTGTACTGAGAAACTGGATGAGGAAAGTCAGATTGTTTACAATTCTTTGTTTTCAACAGAATCAAAGGACACCTGATTGAGATGCTGGCTGATAGATAATTATCCGTGATTTTTGATGATAGGCTACTCTGTGATTTGGGGCATATAATTCTGAAGGAGTGCCAAAAGTCAAGTTACAGTACCATAACAAAACTCCTCTTCCTATTTGTTTTCATAAAAGTTTGTTAGTGCTTATGCCTGTGAAAATGAAACATATCATAGAATTGATACTGAACCCTGAGTTTTGCTCTCAGTAAGTAATATTCATCAGGAGATATCTCACCTAATAAGAGTAAAAGTTCCATTAATCTCATTGAGATAAGTATGCTTAAAGATAAATTGTTAATAAAATTTTGTACTCTTCATGTTTTATAGTTATTCTCTCAAAATATCTAATATTTATATTGGTTTTAATTGATCATATGTTACTAGTAATGATAATCCAAAAGAATTTTTTAACAGAGTTATGACCACAGGAAACTTTGTGAATATCAAATTTAAATTTATATACATAGTTTTATTGCAGAAAAGTATGAGAGAGGATCCATACAAAAAAATCTAGCATAAAATAAATTTCATTAGTATAAAATTTTAGGGAGAAGTGGAATTGAAACCCAAGGTCAAAGAGCAAATGTAAAAAATAAAAATTTTAATCATTAAAGCACAGTTTGTCCTTATAGTTTTTAAATAGATAGTAATGGATATCAAGTCACCATGGTATTTATATTTCATCAGATACTTTCTGTTTTAAAAAGAAGTGGTGCTTTTTTTTTTGAAAACAATTTTTAAAATACCTAAGAAATTACATTCTTTGCAACTCTTTAACACATTGTGGTATAAGACTCTTTTTGAATTATGGTTTTCTCAGGGTATATGCCCAGTAGTGGGATTGCTGGGTCATATGGTAGTTCTGTTTTTAGTTTTTTAAGGAACTTCCATACTGTTCTCCGTAGTGGCTGTATCAATTTCCATTCCCACCAACAGTGCAAAAGGGTTCCCTTTTCTCCACACCCTCTCCAGCATTTACTGTTGGTAGATTTTTTGATGATGGCCACTCTGAGTGGTGTGAGGTGATACCTCATTGTAGTTCCGATTTGCATTTCTCTAATGATTAGTGATGTTGAGCATCCTTTCACGTGTTTGTTGGCAATCTGTATATCTTCTTTGGAGAAATATCTATTTAGGTCTTCTGCCCGTTTTTGGATTGGGTTGTTTGTATTTTTGATATTGAGCTGCATGAGCTGCTTGTATATTTTGGAGATTAATTCTTTGTCAGTTGCTTCGTTTGCAAATATTTTCTCCCATTCAGAGGGTTGTCTTTTCGTCTTGTTTATGGTCTCCTTTGCTGTGCAAAAGCTTTTAAGTTTCATTAGGTCCCATTTGTTTATTTTTGTTTTTATTTCCATTTCTCTAGGAGGTGGGTCAAAAAGGATCTTGCTGTGATTTATGTCACAGAGTGTTCTGCCTATGCTTTCCTCTAAGAGTTTTATAGTGCCTGGCCTTACATTTAGGTCTTTAATCCATGTTGAGTTTATTTTTGTGTATGGTGTTAGGGAGTGTTCTAATTTCATTGTATTACATAGAGCTGTCCAGTTTTCCCAGCACTACTTATTGAAGAGGCTGTCTTTTCTCCACTGTGTATTCTGGCCTCCTTCATCAAAGATAAGGTGACCATATGTGCATGGGTTTATCTCTGGGCTTTCTATCCTGTTCCATTGAACTACATTTCTGTTTTTGTGCCAGTACCATACTGTCTTGATTACTGTAGCTTTGTAGCATAGTCTGAAGTCAGGGAGCCTCATTCCTCCAGCTCCGTTTTTCTTTCTCAAGATTGCTTTGGCTATTCGGGGTCTTTTGTGTTCCCATACAAATTGTGAAATTTTTTTGTTCTAGTTCTGTGAAAAATGCCATTGGTAGTTTGATAGGGATTGCACTGAATCTGTAGACTGCTTTGGGTAGCATAGTCATTTTCACAATGCTGATTCTTCCAATCCAAGAACATGGTATATCTCTCCATCTGTTTGTATCACCTTTAATTTCTTTCATCAGTGTCTTATAGTTTTCTGCATACAGGTCTTTTGTCTCCTTAGGTAGGTTTATTCCTAGGTATTTTATTCTTTTTGTTGCAATGGTAAATGGGAGTGTTTCCTTAATTTCTCTTTCAGATTTTTTATCATTAGTGTATAGGAATGCAACAGATATCTGTACATTAATTTTGTATCCTGCTACTTTACCAAATTCATTGATTAGTTCTAGTAGTTTTCTGGTAGTATCTTTAGGATTCTCTGTGTATAGTATCATGTCATCTGCACACAGTGACAGTTTTACTTCTTCTTTTCTGATTTGGATTCCTTTTCTTTTTCTGCCCTGACTGCTGTGGCTAAAACTTCCAAAACTATGTGAGCAATAGTGGTGAGAGTGGGCAACCTTGTCTTGTTCCTATCTTAGTGGAAATGGTTTCAGGTTTCCACCATGGACAATGATGCTGGCTGTGGGTTTGTCATATATGGCCTTTATTATGTTGAGGTAAATTCCCTCGATGCCTATCAGCTCTTTAACTTATGATGTGATACCAACTCTTTAACTTACGATGCAAAAAAATCATATATCAAGTTAAGATCCTAGTTATATAAACTCTTTAAGAGGTATACAAACACAGTCATTGTAGAAGACTCCTGGTCTACAGGAGGGCGGGCAGATTAGGCTGAGCACCTCATATACTGGAAGCGGAGGTGGAGAAAAGTGAACGGGTTTAGAACGGAAACAGAGCTAAAAAGATTTGATGAATTGCATGTATGGGTAAGGGTGAAAAGGAAACAAAAATGATCCTCCAATTTCTGACAGGACGCCTGAGAGGTGGTGGTTCCATTTTCTGAGATGAGAATGCCCTAGCAAAAAACTTGTTCAAGGATAAGAACTAAGAAATTGTGCTGAAGAATGTTAGCTGTATTAGTAGTAGTAGTAGAATTGCTACCACGTCAGGTTTGTACTTTCAGCCCAGTTCTCTCTTCTGAGATCCAAACTAAGTCTACTTCATACCTACTTTGTATCTTTACTCCAGTATTTCATTGAAATCTCAACCTGAAACCATCCAAATTCAGAACTCTTTATTTCTTACCCTCAAACCAGTTTCTCCCTCAGGCTTTTTCGTCTCATCTGAGAAAATACTCTTATCCTACAAAGCTGAAATTAGGCATCATCAGTGTTAGGAGAATCAAGTCCAAGAAAGGCAGAAGTGATATGTTAGGTGCAGAGATTTTATACTGTGACTCTCTAGTTCAGAAGGCCACTCCAGAACTTTAGGGAAACTGTAGTACCTGGTGACTAGAAAAGTGGGTTCTCGAGTTAGAAGCCTTGGTTGGAATTATGGTTCCATCACTTACAAATTGTGATCTTGGGCGAGTTATTCCTGTGTCAGTTCTTGAGCTGTCAAAGAAACTTGGTACTCGTATATGGTGCTATAAAGGTGCTGGCATAATGTGGTGTATCTGCCACATGAAGAGAGGTTGTTGTATGTGTAAAGAGAGAAGTAGTCAGTCAACATTAGCTGCTACTGATACTTCTCTTGTTACCACCACTGCCCTCGATAGCTCCAAGGGGAGGACTGGTCCAACCTGGCTAGGCCCCAGAGAAACTTACTATCTATAGACCCTACCTGGTTGATTCAGTACCAGTGATGACATGCTTATTGTTAAAAGTTCCCAGTTACGTATATATGAAGTTTTAATTCCTGTGAATTGAGGAAATCCTTGTCCTCTCCCCTTGCCTGGCCTGGAATTTGTAGTATCTGCATCAACTGAGGATGCCACAGCCAGCTAACAGGTTGCTCAGGTGGGCATGGTTTTGGTCATTGGGTTGTTCATTCTCTGAGAGTGTGTCTTAGGTCAGTGCAGGATCGTAGTCTGTGCATTATTTTCCAGTTTACTTTTAGGTTTTCCTCATGAAGATAGTTTGGGTAGCTTTAGTAAAGGACTAGAAATGTGTACTGTGAAATCCTATCCTAATGCTAAATATTTTTCAGTTTTACAAAGTCATGTATTCTTTGGGTTCCTTTAGGAAGGAGAAAGGGAAAGAAAAGAATACTTTTTTAGCACTATTTAAAGCAAAATATGGATTTTAGAACATTATGCTTATATCTTATTCCTAGAAATAAGAAGAAACAAAATATTTAGGATTTAAAAAATTTGTGTTTGATCCTCATAACCTTAAATTACAATTGGAAATATCTGTTTGAAGTTTCATGACTTCTTTCCCCTTAAACACATAGATGTACACACATGCACTTCCTGTGTACTGAAAGTACCTAGAAAACAGATTTTTTTTCAGTAGCAGTGTACACTCTTGGTGCTCACATGTGGTATCCAAATCCCATTCCCTATTAAAAGGATTTGAATTCTAAACAGAGGTTACTTTTTCACTTTTGACATAAATTCTGTGGATATACATTTTTCATTACAAGTGCTTGATGGTTACTGAAGCCTCGAAGTCTCTATAGGAGCACTATCCAGTAGAACCTGGAGACACTGGGTATGTCTTGTAAGATGTGAGTAAGATGACAGCCCAGCCACATGTTCCAGTTGAATACCTCAACTGTGGCTAGAGCCCCAGCAGGACTGAGTTTTTATATTTATTTAATTAATCTGTCCAGTGGTCAGTCTGTCAGACAGCTGGATTCTCTGATGTGTTAGATGAATGGATAAATACATAGACACACAAGTACTTAGCAGCTACTACTTAGTTTTTTTCTCCTGAGCCTGTCAGAGTTGTAGAAATGAAATATACAAGTACATGCACTTTTTTGCTTGTCCTTGGTCCTTTTTTCACTTTTGTTTTTGGGAAAACGTCCGTGGTCTACATGTTTGTCAAAAGTAATTTTTCCTTTAAGAAATAATGGGGAAATATGAGATGTCATAATCATGTGTGTTTTCCCATATTCATATAACTAGACACTTAAATTTATAGCATGAGCATTGGAGTTAGTGTCAGAAAAAGGAGTAGAATAGTTATGCAAGTGAGAAGGAGATGTCTGTCCACCAGGAGTATGTGCCACCCCAACACTGTTAAGAGTTTAATGGCCTCAGAGATATCACCTATTTCATTTATTCCATTGTTCATTTAATTAATTTTATTGAGAGGCTGCTATGTTCTAGAAGCTGTGACTATTTTTGTGAGCCAGACAAAATGGTCCCTTCTCCTAATGGCATTTATACGTTAGGGAGATCTGGTGATCACAGATTTAAACATATTCTTTAACGTTGTGACACAAACAAATAATAGTCCTGTATAGTGTTTTATGAAAGAGTATAACAAGAGGACCTTATTTAGAGTGAATGGTCAGGGAAGGCATCACAAAGGCATTGATGCTTAAACTGAGACATGGAAAAGTGTACAGGACTTAGTGAGATTAAGAATGGCCAGAGGTTTACCTCCGAGGGAACCACGGTGTGTGGACACCCTGATGGAAGAGCGAGGCGCAGTCAGAGAACCAAAGGAAAACCAGTTAGTGGAGAGGAGTGAGGAGAAGCGAGCTGGTGGCTGAGCGGGTAGGCAGGCGAGTGGGTAAATAAACAAGTGAGCACAGATGGTCTGACATGAAACTGGAGAGGTAGGAAGAAACCAGATTGCGGTTTAAATCGTTTTAAACAGAAGAGTGATGAAAATCCATTTTAGGTTTTGAGAGATGATTCTGGCAGTTATCTGAAGAATAAATAGAGAGAGAGCAAGGGTAGGAGGGCCGTACCTGTCAGGAAGATACTGCATGATGCAGGGGCGTGGGAGGGTGTTGGCTGCTTGGAGGTGGGATGAGCAGGATCTGCTGATGGTCTGCGTGTGGCAGGTTAGGGAGGAGGATGTGGCGGGGCCAACGCCCACCTTTTCTGCCGTGAGGGTGTAAGTGGAGGGTGGTGGTGTTCATTCGACTCTGCGGAAGCTGGAGGAGGAGGAGTTTAAGGTAGGGGTTCAGCTTTGTACATATTAAATTGGAGGTGCCTGTGTTCTGTTTCTCATGATGTCAAGCAGGCAGTTGGATATACAGTTTTAGCTCAGAAGAGTGCTCTGAGCTCAGAGTATAAAGTCAGGAGATGAGGTATGGCTGGCTTTTCTTTCTTCACTTTAGCTTTGTGTTTGCCATTCACAACATACAAGCCTCTTCCAGTTAACCTCAAATGCACATAAAATGAGAAAGTACCTGTTTACTCTGTATATTTCTGCAAAGTAAGCTTTTGATGACTCCATAAATATGTGACTGGCTTATTACCAGAAAATGTGACACACAGGAAGCGTACATAGCATCTTTCTCTTAATACAACTACTGCTTGAGGTACTGCCTTTACTGATTACCTGTTAACTGCCAGTCACCACGATAATGCTTTCTCAGTAGTCTTGTTTAATCATTTCAATAATAAAATCTTGGATGTATTTAATATTTCTTGGATAGAAAAAGAGCACCAGTGCTCACTGGGTCCTTTTTCAGAAGGGTGAAGACTGGTTTGCATTTATGAAACTGCTTTTCCCTCTGTATGAAGCAGTGTCTTCATCTTTGCCCTTTTCTCTTGTCTGCATAAATCCCGCTTCTCCTTCCATACAGCCCTCTCTGACCTTCCAGGTCTGAGTTGTGTGTCTCCCCCATGTTCTGCAGCAGCATCCTTCACTGTTTGTTTTACTGTGTTGTTATGATTTATTTACTGTCACCGAAGAGACTCTCTGTCTTCTCTAGTAGAATGAAAGCTCCGTGAGGGCCAGGCTATGTCTTGTTTACTGTTGTATCTTTGATACCTACCATCACGTCTGGTACATAGTGGCAATCAGTGAGTATTTTTTGAGTGCATGAGTCAGTGAATGAAATTTAATTCTGACCACCTGAGTGTCTATACCCCTAATAACAGCAGCATCACTTTATTTACTAAACAATTTAAAGTTTCATGATAAGTTTATGATTTTTACAGACATTACCAAACATTTTTTTAAATTAGTACATGTTTTTATTCTTTGCTGCAGTTCCTTTCCATGGGACTTAATGAAGCGCTTTGTCATCTGATCAGAAAAACTCAAAAGATTTCAGAATTGTAGATTTAAAGGCTTAGGATAGATATCGTTATTTGAGCGTAATTTACCTTTTCTTTGTTGCTTGAGTTTAAAGCATGGTAGCCAGAATGGAAAAGTAAAATCTAGGAATCATCCTTGGGATTCCTGTGACCTGTTCTTCAGTGGGAAATAGAGGACTTGTGTTTCCTGGGACGAACGTGCAACACTAGCCACACTGAGGTTGGCCTGAGAGCCCCTGGGAGCTAAACGTCTTGTGTACATCTAGTCTTCTGCTCTGATAGCAGCAAGCCATGTTCATAAAAACATGTGAAAGCTCAAAACATTCTACATAACAGATATAAACTATGGTCAGATTAGTATGAAAATCTTTTTGTTCCTACCCTGTTTTCCTTCCAGTGGGATTAACACTTCTGATCATCATTGGTAAATTTAACATTTGATTTTTCAAGATTGGTATCATCTCTCCCCACCTTAAAAATAGATGTGTAATATTATTAAGATTGTTTCCTTTTATATAGTGCTATCATGGGCTATATTTATAGCTTATAGAAGTTTCTTAACACATGTTAAATTGTTTGTCTTTACTTATCCTTTTAAGTCTTAAACTGATTTCTGTGTGAGGAGTGGTGGGGATTTTTGACTTGAGTAGCTGAGCAGTCTAAAAGCATTACAAATGCAAACATGTGTCTCATAACTATAGAGAATCATTGTCTTATATAAGAAAGTCTAGTTGTAAGTTAGCAATGTAAACTGTGCTTTTAAAGCAGTTTACTGATTTCTGCAGAAGACATCATTTTTCATCAGTGCAAAGATTGAAGATACTGTTGTTATGAAACATTTTATTGATAAACATATGGAAAGTACATTTTTAATATTCAAGGATCCGAGGAGATGTGACAGTTAACTTCACAGCCGTCATCTCTTTGCCATTGTGTAATCACTTGAGTATTTAAATCAGGCTCTGTCAAGAGGAACCTAGTAAGTTTCACTGTGGACTCTTGCTCTCATGTCAGTGAGTTTGAATCTCCTTTGTTATGGTGACTGGTTATGAAATCAGTCACTTGACAGACCCTGAAGTGAGACTGCTGGAAATACGTCATGTCTGCCTTCACGGTGACAGCTGGCTACAAAACAAACCCCACCAGAGCCTTTCTGCAATTGACAAGGGACTTCAAAGGCCAACAGGGCTGCCACTTCAAAGAGAGTTCTGCCATCTCTGGCTTGTTGAAAGAAGAAGTTAAATGGCTGTACCCGGCCATAGCAGAAATCTCCATGTTTAGACTTCTCCTCCTTTTGATCTTAGAGAGATGTATGAAATGGGCTTCAAGTTAAAGGAAGATACAGTCTGCGGTAACGGCGACCCAATATTATTCTGCATTTCAATCCACTTATTAACGGAAGTTACCCAAATATGTTCAAATAACAGCATGTCTGAAAACTGTCTCAGACAGCGAATGTTCAAAAGAAGAGTTGAAACTGTGTGAATGTTGTAGCCACCTTCACAAGTGCGGAATAAGTCAGATGGTGAATTAAAATGAAACTCTCAGTGTTTTAAAAGCACTCCTTCAGTTTCTGCTTGTAATTTTTACCCCGTTTAGTAAAATCAAGCTCTGAATGTTGATAGTAAGAATGAGAGACAGCTAAAGCCTATCATCTCAAGGCCGATTTTCATGGTTTAAACTGACATTTCTCTACTTTTAGTAACTCTGTACTTAAAAATTTAAACAACTTTGTACTATTCAAAATCTTATTCATCCAGTTACGCTGGATACACTTTTGAATTAATTACTTCATCTTTGTATTAAACAAGCAAGCAGAAATCTCAGAGTTTTAATACAACCTTTAATAGAAGATCAGAATACTAAACAAGCATCTTCAAGAATAACAAGGAAAAAGGCAGCAACATGAATTCCTTCAGTTAGAATGGCATGACCTTTTCTTAATTACATGGTTTTCCTCTTATGTATTATAGAAGGATGAAGCTAAAAATCCTTAAAATTCTTTCACGCTGAACTTCTATTTTCTTATTTCCTTCTTACATAAAATAAAAAACGTTTGACTTGCCAGAAGCTTGGGCCAATATAACTTCCTCTATAATTTTGCCAGATGGGGTCACTAGACAACAGCTAAAGAAAGTCTGAAGGAAAACTGAAGCCTTCAGGAAGTAACCACATGCAATGGTTATGACAAAAAAGCAAAACAAAACAAAATAAAACCCCTGTATTCATCAGTAGTTGGTAAAGTAGTTCTTAAAATAGTACACTTCTGGTTGTCTTTTTGGTTAGTTTCTTACTTTTGAAAAGTTTTGAAAAAATAGTACATGATTATGTTATCCTGGAACTTCAGGAAATATCTGTGTCTCTGAATTTCAGGTTGATTTTTTTCTTTTTATTCAACAAAAGGACCACATCTGTGTTTTCAAAAGTTAAAATCAGATGAAAAAATTAACTGCAGTGGAGAAGAAATAAAACCTTGGCACACCCCAAAATGAACCACACAGTTGAGTGCCGGAGTCTGTAGATGCTGGTTTTCAAAGTAGGCGTGTTTTTATACTTGTGTCTAAACTGTGTAACCACTGCCACACTGGGAAGTGCTTTTGGAATCTTTGTGGCAGATCTGTAACAGATGATGTTTAGTTTGCTTGTAATGGTTCTTGGGGTGTCTGGCCCTTATTCTGTTACCTCCTGCTGTGCAGTTTGAGAAACCAAGTTATTGATGATAGAGGCAGTCATCCAGGATACGGCTGAAGGTGAAATCGTGGGAGCCAGATGGCTTCCTGCTGATCTTTATATGCAGTTTATGTTCTCCTTGGCTGTGCCTTCCTGGATGTTTTCAGTGAAACATATTTTCCTAGAGAAATCTGCACAGTGGCACTTATCCTACACAGCAGATAGTTCCCGTGTGTGGCGTGGCCCGAGCTCTGCGTCGGTGCTCCTGTGTCCCTTCCTCTGACCTCCACCCTCTTTAGTGAATTAACAAAGAGGCAGCGAGGGTGGGTGTGAAGGGCTTTGAGCCAGCATCAAGTGACATGGGTTCGGTTTCTTTTGTTTATTAACTGTGATGTAGGGCGAGTTTCATAGTCTGTCTAGGGCTCTGTACTCTCACCTGTGTGGAGTAACTTATTCCCCCACAAGTGTTTTGGTAGCCTCTAAAGGCAGTACACAAATGTTGAGCCTCATTTATTATGACCAGACCAGAATAATCTTGTGTGTGTGTGTGCGTGTGAGATACTTATGAGTTCCCTCTTGGTATCCTTGGGTTGCCAGATATTAAATCCCACACTTTTACTTTACTCCTTTGGCTAATAATATACTTTTGATAAGGTCAAATAACTGTCATTGGTCAATATTTTCTTTGTAACCATTTTTCAGGGGTTATATGGAAATATGTTTTCCCCACAAAATGTATCTCTAATTAATGAAATGTCACTTTTTTACTTCTAGGTAGCTATTTGATTTTTTTTTTAAGCAATGCAAATGAGGATTAACATTTCCAGTTAAAATGCCAGTAAGTTTTTGGTTTCATTATTGAAAAATTAAGGAAACCGTCTGAAGCTGTTTTATTCAAATTGTTCAGTTGACCTTAGAGGAAGGGCTTGAGCCCTAAATGCTCTGTTCCCTGTTGGTGGCTTCATGCTAGTGAGAGGACTGCTGTTTTCTGTAATAAAGGTGAATTAAGGTTTTCTCCATGTGAAATAACCAAATACATAATTTTAACTAAGGAAATTTCTTTCCAAAACCTAGGCAACTTATACAGCCCTCCTATCATGTACTGTATCCTGTTACCTTGACTTCCCAGCAATGCAGAAAAAGTTTTTTTTCAGGAGAGAACTTACCAGAGCTCGAAGTTCAAGGGAAAGTCTTGTCATTCCTCCTCTTTTTGTATTTCTTTTCCTGAGTTACCCAGATGCAGAAGAGTGCAAAATGATAGTTGTCCCATCTTCTTCGCTGGAGAAAGAAAATGTGATGTTATTTAGATTATTTCTGTCCTTCTTTCTTATAGGCATAGAATAGGAGCCGTGGAGTTTATGTGGACCTAGGAAATTATTAATTTTATATTTTACTTGATTCTGGTACAACCTGTTTGTTGCTAAGATAAGCAAATTATAGCAGACATTAATCAAGTAACAGTCTCTGGAAAAAATAGTTTTCAGTGCTTAATTCAGATTTTTACCTTTTAGTTTTGATGCTGTGTTACCAAGAAATCACCTAAGGAGAATTGGCAGTGAGATAAACCCTTCCAAAGCCTCTTTCCACCCTCAGTCACTCAGATGATGAGAGTCCTACCAGTAGGGGGACATTTGCTTTGCTTTGAAAATGTGCACCCACATTTTATTGATGTCTGATTTTTCAAGCTCCACTTTGGAGTGATGAGTGCTTATTATAGGGTTTGTCTACCCAAGCCCTCCGTGTTGGTTTAAAAAAAAAAGGAAAATTGAGATGGCTTGAAAAAGAAGCATTTCTTTCACATTGTTGTGTTTCCACTCTTTTAAAATTGATCTTCAGTTGAAGATTTGTTACCACAGCATAATGTTACTGGAAACTTAAAGGCAGCTACCAGTGAAGGAATACAGCCAGTCAGTGTGAATTTAGCTCCCCTGCATGTCAGCCTTAACTGTGTGGGTACTTGTGAGCCACATGCATTGTTAAGCATTATTAAGTGTCCTAAGGGATGTGAAGCATATTTTGAGGGACGGTAAAAACACTTTGTACATTCTTCACCCATGGAGCACATTAATTATTAAAAGTGTCATTTTATTTGGCACTGTCGAATATTGGAGAAATCCAACTATATATAAGAAGTCAGGAAATCTAGTGACTCCCAAAGTTGAACTGTGGTTTCTGTGGTTTTTTTCTTCAGTATTGTTATCTGTGACTTCTACTCATATTTGGGTTCTTCTTTATAAAGTCCGGAATAAAAGATAGTAGTAGTGCCTGACAGTCCCTAAGTCTAACATTCTGCTGAATTCAGTGATATCTGTTACCATTAGGTTACCTCAAGAATCACTTATATCTTATTTTCAATAAACAGAATAGAGAGTTATAATCAACACTATCATATAAGTCATATGCATTCAAATGGGGACTAAAAAACCCAAAATATTTAAATTCTTATTTTAGGGGCATCTGATTGATTTTGAAGTGCCCACTCTCTTCAGAGATCCTATTGGAGTTAATTTTGCTGTGCCTCTCATCCTGCATTTTAGCATACGTTGCCCCCCACCCCCAAAAGCCCCCGAGTATCTGTGCTCTGCACCTTCGTCCCCGTATTGTTCAGTGCTTTCTCGCTCTAACCCAGCTCTTCCACTCTTCTCATCCCTTTTACATTTCCTGCCAGGTCACCAGAATTCACAGCTTCATCTATCTCCATTTATTCACCCATTCAACAAATATTCATTGAGTATCTGCTCTGTGCCTGGCCCTGGCACATACATTCTTACTTTACTTCTTGGACCACGTTCACCTTCTTTGCCCGAAGTGTAATCTGGCCTCTCCCCTGGAAACTCCCCACAGCCCTTCCTGGTGGTCAGTAAATGTTAATTCCATCTTGCTTCCTGTTACCCTTCAGACCACTGGTCCATCACACCCATGTAAGAGCCTCTGCTTCCTCAGGGCTCATGCTGTTCAGCTGTAGTATGAAGCTTTTCGCTGCAGACTTTTGCTGCCTCAGCGGCTTCAGCATCTGTGTGGATAACGCACTTGTCTGTCCTCTCTGCTTCCTGGCCCGAGAGGTCGCCGCCTTTCTTCATTCCATATCTGGCATCCTAGACCTTGCTGACCCACTCCACCTCCAGCCCACTCATTATAGCGTCGTCCTCTCAGATCACACTTTCCTGTCATTTCAGCTTTCAGGTTTCCACTGCAACTATCTTTCTTGAGTTTCTTTGTCTCTTTTTGCTTTATACCAATCCACTGGCCCTGGCTTTGCATCCCTCTCTGTTCAGCTTAGATTCCTTGGCCCATTATTTTAGTCATTCTGATTTTAACATTCTAAATCATCTCGCTCCTCTGTTTGGTCACATCCTTTGGTACCTCTGTTGCTCTGGGGAGAAAAGCCAAAAACCCCTCGTATGGCCTGCACAGCCCTGCATCTGCCCGCTTCCTCCTTTCCTGCCACGTGTGCATTCTTCTTCCCCTTGCTCTCAGGGCTTGTGATACTTTCATCTTTTTCATCTTCTCTTGTAGGTATATGCATTCCCACTTCAGAGTTTCTAAACTTGCTGGGCTCTGGAGCTGGAATGCTCTTTTCCTCCCCATCTGCTCCTTGACTTTCTTGGGGAAACTTTCTCTAGGCCCCCAAAACATAGATCAAAGCCTCATGTTACTTATTCTCATGGCATCCTGTTCTTCCTTACATAAAACTATTCATGATCTATGATTATACATTCACAAATATTAATAGTTAATGACTGTATCTCTACATGGAGCACTAGGGAAGCACGTGTATTTCTATTAAGCCCTGGTGGTATAACACACAGTGCCTGGCACATGGAGGGAGTTAAGTACCTGGGGGGGGAGGGGAGCGGATGGGAAAGAAGGGAAAGAAAGGAGGGATAGAAAGATGCAAAAGTGGGCATAGGCACACTCCCCAGAGGGATTCGTTAGATACAGTTGTGGGAGGCTGTTTTAGGACTTTTTGAACACTGATACATTGTAGCAAAGCTGCATTAACTGTGACCAGCAGTGGAGTCCCACCGCCTGGTTGGAACCCTAGCTCTGCCTCCTCCGGCTGTGTGACCTGGGGTAAGGCACTTAAACTCTCTGAACCTGCTTCCTCTTCTGTAAAACTGATGCTAACAATAATGCCACCTCATAGGATCCTTGTGAGGATGATGAGACAACATATGTAAAAGGCTTAGCGCATTCAAAGTATTCAAATAATGTAAGTTGCTATTATTATTATTGTAATAGCTATAGGTATTCCATATTCATAAAATACTGCACTATTGGTATATATCTGGTCAAAGAATTACCATGCTTTGGCAAAGAGAACATATGGGGATAAAGAGAAGATTTCTAGTATAAATACTAGCATAAATCTCTTGGGAATTCTGTGAATTCAAATTCTCATTAGTAGTGGTTGTGAGGTACCTAAAGCAGTTTGTTAGGAGAAGGTAGGGGAATGTATGTATGTAGGTATGTATGTACGTTCTCATCAATACTTCAAACATGCTTTTCAACTCAAGAGCTAGATAACTTTTTTTGGGGGGCGGCTTGTGTAACAGAGTGGGTCTTAATCTAGAATTTCATTGAAATCAGGAAAACTAGGGGACTTATCATATGAAAATCTGACTTACACAATGAATGCTTAACCTCTAGATAATCTTTTTGTACCCCTCCTTTTTTCTTCTAATCATTTTTTTTTCCTTTGGAGACGTATGCCTCTTATCTTCCCAAGAAACTGTAACAAGATTTTCCATAAGCATCTTGGAAACTACAAAAAGTATTTTGCTCTTCGTTGTGGAACAGAAGAAGGCGGGAAACTTGAAGGTGCGGGCTCTGCCAGCACCTACCTGAAGCGCCCAGTTGCTTTGCTCTCTTAGGGAAAATGGGTCTGTGGTAAAGCCATGATTTGTTCCCTTCTTATTCTGAGTAAAAGTTTATTAGCTTGTGATTTAAGCAAACCATCTGGTCCTGCTGGCACTGCACACTGTCAGCCCTGAACTTTCTCCTTAATATTTTAGTGGAGGCAGTTAGGTTACATACTTGAATCCCAGCTCTGTTTTTTTTTAAATGTCTTATAGCGTGTGCTTTTGAAAATCATACTGTGACCTGGAGCACATTTTAAAATTGTGGAGAATTTCTTCATTGTTCGGTGTGGTATGTATCTTTTCTTCTACTCGCTTTCACTACCTTCATTTCTCAGTGTCTGTACCCAAAACTACACAACGACTGCTGTGTGGTGGGCACAGAGCGGGGTGGGTGTCCGAGTGGGGACAGCTGAATGTGTTCTCTGGGACTGTGGGAAAGCAACAGAAAGTGAAGAATTTCCATCTGGCTTTGAAGCTGTTTCCCTGGCTTGGAACCAGAGCACAAATCAGGTGATTAGTTGGAAATCCTGGTTTATGGCACCATTCTTGCCTTAAATGCTAAAGTGCTTTAAAGCTTATTTGGATGTATGTATGATCTGAGGTAGAAATACCTTGATACCTTGATCTGGCACTCAAATGGATGGGAAAATTAAGCAATCTTTAAGAAAATTATGTTTTACTAACAGGCAAAATTCTGTAAGTTCAAGTTTGGAATGAAAGATAAAACATATCTGTAACCATGGCAGACTAGATGCTGGGAAAATAACTTCCACAGAAACAATTGAAGATGGCTGATAAAATATGCATTCATAAGTTGTCAAGAATGTAGAAAATTCTCAGGCCAGGGGATGAATAGAGAGGGAATTCAAAGATAAGTACTTGGTAAGCTGTTGAACTTGAACGTTGGTTTTTGTATCTTGGCAGGACAAAAGAAAATGTCCATGGCAGCCCAAGGTAGAGAGACTAAGAGACAAACCTCTCCCCTTTTTATAAAAAGGATCCATAACACCCAGAATTGGTCCTTTGAAAACACTAAGAAAATTGACTGGCCTTTGGTGAGACTAAAAGAGAAAAAGAAAGAAGGCACAGTGAGCAAGCGACCTTTGGAATGATAAAGGGCTCCTAACCACAAGTCCTGCCAGCATTGAAAAGATACAAGGATATCTTTGCCAGTACATTTGAAGATTTAGCCTAAATGAGCAAATGCCAAGGAAAAGGAAACTTAGCAAAGCTAGCTAAATATGAAAAAGAAAACCTGAAAAAAAAAAGAGTTGGTAATAAAATTTTTTCCCACAAATTTCAAGCCCAGAGAGTTATATTGGTGATTTTTAATAAACTTACAAGGAACAAATCATTTCAGTCTTATAGAAACAATTCCAGAAAAATAAAAAAGAGGGACATATTTTATAAGGCCAGCATAACTTCATATCAAAACTTGACAAAGTTAATACGGGAAAGTAAAAAGTTTAGGCCTGTCTCAAGCACGAACATAAATACAAAAATTCCTAAACAAAATATTGCCAATCCAAAATGAGTGTATGTGAAAAAGAAAGATATGCTTGAAGAAGTTAGGTTTATTCCAGGATTTTAATATTGGTTTCATTAGAAGACTAATTACTGTAGTCTACCACATTAAAATATGATTGGAGAAAAGTCATATAATCATCTCAAGAAATGCAGAAACTTTACATTAATTTATAATTTAAAAAAATTCTTAACTAGCTAGTAGTAGACGGGAATTTCCTTAACCTGTCAAAGGACAGCTATTAAAAATTATGCTACTTAACTTATGGATAAAACTTTTAAAGTATTCTATTTATGATCAGGAATGAGACAGAGTGCATGCTGTCAACATCTTTGTAGACTTTCTGGGCTCTGCAGTAAGGCAAGTAAAAGAAATAAATACTATAAGGATTGGAAGGTAAGAGAGAAAACTATCGTTAAGATATGAATGGTTGTCTACATTAAAAGTCCATAAAGAGTACTTAAGTAGACACTAGATACAGTATAAGTTGCATTTCTATAGCCTGCACCAAAATGAAAATTACATTTTTTTTAAAAAGATACTATTTAATATAGCATTTAAAAAAGTATAAAGTTCCAAGGAATAAATATTATTAGAATGTTCAAGATCATTATGGGGAAAATTATAAATCTTTTCTGAAAGATATTAAAGTCCTAAATATATATTTCTTACATGAACTGTTGTAGAACAGTGCCTGGACTATGCTAGACTCAGGAAATATTTTTTGCAGAAATTCAAAAATAGCTAAGATATTCTTGAAAAGAGAACACCATTTCTCTTAGATGTCAAACCTTATAAAGCTATAATAATTAAAATAATGTGGTTTTGGTGTAGGAATAGGCAAACCAGTGGATCATAATAGAAAGCATAGAAACATATCCATGCTTACGGGGATACTGGATGGATGTCAAAGGTGAAGATAGAATAGATTTTTCAATAAATGGTACTGAGACACTGATCAGTGTTATTGCTAAAAGTGAGACAGACAGTCATTAATGTGATATAGTGTGATGTACACACCTTGCCTATGGAGTACTGTTGTCAGAAAGACAAAACAAACCCAAATCTCATGAAGCCTTTACCTATTACTTTCAGTTTACAAGAAACATGAGGATCAGAGGAACACCATAAATAGTATCATTAAAAAAAAAAACAAAAAAAAAGCTGAATCCAAAATGTGGGTCATTCTATAAGACAAGTGACTCATTTTTGCTAAGAAGTTAAAGGCATGGGAACTTTAAAATGGAAAGCAATGGGGCAGTTGTCCAAGCACCTTTCAATCAAAAGAATATTCTTCCCTCATTGAATTGCCTTGACACTCTTCTCAAAAATCAGTTTACCATAAACGTTAGGGTTTATCTCTGGATTCTCAATTCTTTTCCATTGGTCTCTTTGTCCATCCTTATGCCAGTACCATCCTGAAACTCTGTAGTAAGTTTTGAAGTCAAGAAGTATGAGTCCTCTCCCCGCACCCAACCCAGATTACTTATTTTAGCTGTCTTTCATTTCCATATGAGTTTTAGGATCAGTTTCTGGGAAACTGTCACTTTCTGGGAAAAAAAGAGAGAGCTTTTATAGGGATTTTGTTGAACCTGTAGATCAGTTTGGAGAGTATTGCCATCTTAATATTACGTCTTTCAATCCATGAACGTGTTGTCTTTCCGTTTATTTAAATCTTTAATTTCTTTTAACAATCTTTTATAGTTTTCAACAGAAATCTTGCTTTTTTTGGCTAAATTTATACCTAGGTATTTCCTTCTTTTTTATGCTATATTAAATGGAATTGTTTTCTTACTTTCATTTTTGGAATGTTCATTGTCTATGTATCGATATACAGTTGATTTTTGTATATTGATCTTGTATCCTGTAACCTTTGTATACTTATTTGTTTACTTTTTAAAAAATTTATTTTAATTTATTTATTTTTGGGTCTTTGTTGCTGTGCGTGGGCTTTCTGTAGTTGCAGCGAGTGGGGGCTACTCTTTGTTGCGGTGTGCGGGCTTCTCATTGCGGTGGCTTTTCTTGTGGAGCATGGGCTCTAGGCATGCAGGCTTCAGTAATTGCAGCACACAGGCTCAGTAGTTGTGGCTCACGGGCTCTAGAGTGCAGGCTCAGTAGTTGTGGTGCACAGGCTTAGTTGCTCCGCAGCATGTGGGATCTTCCCGGACCAGGGCTCGAACCCGTGTCCCCTGCATTGGCAGGCGGATTCTCAACCACTGCACCACCAGTGAAACCCCTATTTGTTTACTTTTTAAACTGGATTCCTTAGGATTATTCTCTTTATAAGATTATATCATTTTCAGCTAGAGAAAACTGTATGTCTTCCTTTCCAATATGGATGCCTTTAAATTTTTTGCAGCTTACTTTTTACCGGCTATCATCTCTAGTACAATATTAAACAGAAGTGGTGAGAACAGACATCCTGGTCTTGTTCTTGGTCTTAGAGGGAAAGCATGCAGTCTTTCATCATTAAAAGTTTTTCATAGCTGCCATTTATTGGCTTGAGGAAGTTCTCCTCTATTCCTAGTTTCTTGAATGTTTTTATCATGAAGCGGTTTTGGAAATTGTCAAATGCTTTTTCTACATCTTTTGAAATGATCATGTGGTTTTTGTCGTGTATTTTATTAATATGATTTATTACATTTATTTTATATGTTAAACCAACCTTGCATTCTTGGGATAAATCTCAATTTTTATATCTTGCTGGCTTTGATTTTATAGTATTTTTTGCATCTATAGTCATAAGGGGTATTCTTCTAAGCTTTCTTTTTTTCTTTCTTCGGCTGTGTTTTTTCTGGTTTTATCAGAGTTTCTGTGTCATGATCCTTATTTTCTCTTGTTTTTTTGGCACTACATGTGCAAAGTCCATCTTTTGTATATTTCTGCCTCCTAATCTGGAATCAGTA
This sequence comes from Balaenoptera borealis, assembly GCF_965194805.1. Taxonomy (NCBI): domain Eukaryota; kingdom Metazoa; phylum Chordata; class Mammalia; order Artiodactyla; family Balaenopteridae; genus Balaenoptera; species Balaenoptera borealis. Next base: position 2,581,367 of record NC_138870.1, on the reverse strand, counting down.
ATTTTTCCAAGGAGCCCATTCAGTTTAGTGAGAAACTGTAATCTTAGAGCTGTGGTCCTTAGTGCTGTTGACTGTCATTGCTTTTAACTCTGGAGTCGTGAGTCCGTAGGTGTGCGTTTTGCTCTTAGATCCGGGTTATACTCCTATGGTGGGCCCTTTTTTTATCTGCATGAATAAACATAATTTTGGATGAAATAAGAAGGTCAGTAGATACCATTTTTTCAGTGTTCATAAACTGATAAAACTGAGTAGTGATTTATTTTGGAATATATGCATCAGAGGTAAAAATAAAGAAATGCAAGGAAATAAGTACACAAATTAAGAATAGTGATAACCTATCACAGGAGAGTAAGAGGATACAGTTGGATAATTGCACTTAACAAAAGCTACTGGGTCGTGAGTGTATAAGTGTGTGTTTTGCTCTTAGCTCTGGAATATATACATATACCTTTTATCAGTGCATATGATATTTCAGATTGATCATTTATGAAATTTAAAGGTGGTTATGTGCAATATAAAACATTGTTAAATTATTTTTCCTATAAGTTGTCTTTAAGTAATTTCTGATCTTTTGCCAAGTAGGCCAAAGTACCTTCCTCCCATGACTGTGAAGTCCTTCTGCTGTTTGCATTGCTCAGTCTGTTGGATATCCATGTTGATAAAAATGAGTCTGACCATCATACCATATTAAAAAATCAATTGCATATATGTTGTATATTTAAATGTGAATGTATAGTCCAATAAAGGATTTAGAAGAAAGAATAATATCCTCATGGCCTTGAGGTTAACAAAATTGTCATGTTCATTATACAAAAAGCTCTGAACATAAACATGTATAAAGGAAAAATTTAGTAAACGCCATTAAAATTTAAAACTTCTGTTTATCAAAAGTGCCTTCAGTAAATTTTGCTATTTTCTCACAGTGGAATATCATACAGTTATGAGAATTACAGAACTACAGTTTTACCCAGCAATGTAGATGAATCTCACAGATGTAACACCAGTGGGAAAAACAAAATCTGTGCTTAAAATTATATACTATGTAATTCCATTTGTATAAAGTTAAAACGAATAGACAAAACTAATCTAGAGTGTTAGAATAATGGTTACTCTTAATCTAGAAAAGGGATATGGGGGGGTTGGGGTGATGGTAATGTTCTGGTTATTGGTCTGTGTGCTCTTTGTATAGGTTTGTTCACTTAGAATTCTTCAGGTTGTACATTTATAAGTTTCGTGTATTTTTCTGTATTTATGTTGTATTTCAATAAAAGTTTACTAAAAATTTTAGATGCAAAAGAGTATGTGTATAGAGTGGGCTTACCTTTGTATAGGAGAAGGAGGAATAGTTTATACATGCTTGCTTGTGTATGTATAAGATATCTCTTCAAGTTATATAAGAAACTGATACCACTGCTTGCCTGGAGCAGTGAAGGACAGGATGGGAGGGAGATTTTGTGAGATTCGCTTAAGTTCATAAAAGATGGACACATCTCACTATTTATTAGACCTTCTATGAGTGATGCTGTTGATGGCTGATTTTGTGTTATAAGAGTGCCTTATGCCTTGGGGCATAATTTAATCTAGTTTTTGCTAAGATTTTATATGAATTAAACTGATAATGTAGAATCATCCTTATTGACAGTTTTCAAAAAGGCAGGCAGTTATATGTTCTTGTAAAGCTTGCTGATACGTGAATACATATCGAAAGAGATCTGCATAATAAGAAGTCTCACAGCAACTGGGACTGTCAGGGTGCTGCTTAGCTGAGAGCATTAACTTGATCACTTCTGAGAAGATACCCAAAGTAAAATAATTCAAGTGCCAAAAAACTAAATGTAACTGTTTTTAACACTAATCCATCTACCTACACTCACTTCTACCTCTGGAAAGGATTATAACCAAGATTATTTCTTGTCAAGTAGCAAACTGACTGTAAACTCTTGTGATTGGTATACTTGGCTGTTTGATTATCTGGTTGAGGTTGTTTTTAGGTAATAACAGATATTTTGGCAGCATATTTTTGCCTCTGAATTAAGATGAACATGTTTATTTAAATCTGATTTTGGAACCACCCAGAGTAAGTGGAAATAACTGATGAAGTACAGAACTTGCTCTCTTAGTTTCTTGTGTTTTAGCATTCTGTCTTCTTTCTCTCATGTTTTTACAGGTCTTTTATTTTATTTAGTTATTTTAAAATAAACTTATTTATTTATTTATGTATATTTTTGGCTGCGTTGGGTCTCCATTGCTACACGTGGGCTTTCTCTAGTTGCGGCGAGCAAGGGCTACTCTTCATTGCGGTGCGCGGGCTTCTCATTGCAGTGGCTTTTCTTGTTGTAGAGCATGGGCTCTAGGCACGCGGGCTTCAGTAGTTGTGGCACATGGGCTCAGTAGTTGTGGCTCGCAGGCTCTAGAGCACAGGCTCAGTAGTTGTGGTGCACGGGCTTAGTTGCTCCACGGCATGTGGGATCTTCCTGGACCAGGGCTCGAACCTGTGTCCCCTGCATTGGCAGGCAGATTCTTAACCACTGCGCCACCAGGGAAGCCCTTTACAGGTCTTTTAAAAGCATTCTGTCTCTTCTCTATCTGGTCATATATTTTTTTTCTTTTCTTTCTGCCTTCCTCAAAAAATCTCTACCTACCTAGCTTTAGAGCAGGAAATTATCCAATTGAATTCTAGCTGTTTCTTTAACAAGAAATTCTTGTAATGGTATAAACAGAAGAATCTTAGTTTGAACGAATAAAAATGACTCATTTATGTTTATTCTGCATCTGGTATTAGTCAGGTTTATGGCTTTTATTTCCTAAAATCCTTCTAGAAATATTTATTATGATTTTGTTCCTTATATTTTTATCTGCATTATATTGTTATTTCCATGGAAGTTTCTGGACTGTTTCCAAATAAATTCCTTAGAAGGGATTGTTTCTGGCACACTGTTACTTCTGATGCCCTTACATTTATCAAAAAGAAAATGAGGGTTTTTTGGACCTAAACTGAGAAGAATTATAGTGGAGGGAAGATGAGAGATGTATTTCTTTAACTGCCATTTATGTCTGATCCTGCGAGAGTACAGAATTTTTGATGGGTGTGTCTTCAATTTTGTGGACCCAGACGTTGCCCACTGCCCAGCTCCTCTGACTATACCTGACCCAGATGCTCAGTTTCTGTCTTTTCTGTATTGATCGTAGGTGGAGGAGTTACTGATGGCCATGGAGAAGGTAAAACAGGAGCTGGAGTCCATGAAGGCGAAGCTGTCCTGCACTCAGCAGTCACTGGCAGAGAAGGAAACTCATTTGACCAACCTTCGGGCCGAGAGAAGGAAACACTTAGAGGAAGTTCTGGAGATGAAGTAAGTTTTATAATATTGTTCTTCAGGCATATGCTTAGTTGAAATACTTGTCCTCATCGCTTTCATCTTCTGGCCCTGTTTGTCACGCCTGACCCACTTAGCCTAATTTTAATGCTCACTTGTGTTTCTCACTCCTTAGAACAAATTTGGGACAAATCCTCGTCAAATAGAAACTTTTTTTGCCTCCCTGTCATTGAATTTTGCAGTCCTCTAGAGTGTATGTATCCGTATGCAATTGTTTCTCTGAAATTCCTAAAACCTTCTGGAAAGTTCTGGCAAGTTGTTGAGCTTTCTGAGGAAGATAACCATTGCTCCTGAGGTCATACGATGGCTAGGCAATTTTTAAAAACATTTTTTATTATAAACATTTCCAAAGGTACACAAAAGTAGAGAATAGCATAGTGAACCTCCTTATACCCATCCCCCATATTTAACCATTAACATTTGCCACACTCTCCAGTCAGTTTTTACAAAATTGTCACTTTTAGCAGAACCTTTCTTTACATCATTTTCCTACTTTCCAGGCATCTTGCAGCTTCCTTGAGATAGTCTGTTGTGAAGGCTGTATATATCTGCTGTGCATAATACAGCTGCTTCTTTTTCTCCTCTGTGACTTTGAAAAGTTCTGGTTTCCTTCTCTTCAGAACAAGTATGTCTCTTTTTTAAGTCCCTTAGTACTTTCTCCGTCACTCCAATCCCCACCCCTATGTAATTGTCCTGCTCTCATTTTACTGAAACCAAGTCTATGCTGGGACCCCTCAGTTACCTTCATCACCTCCCTGTGTTTTTGTCGTCTTCTCTTCTGACTCAGAGGAGATACTGTCTCTCCTTCACCAAGCTCACTTCTTATTTCTATCACAGATTTAAGCTCTGGTTCCTTCCTCTGCAATCTGTCTACATTAATTTTCTTTCACATAATCTTTGCTCACTTTCTGTTAGTTCCTTCTTCTCTGCAATAAATACGCACTCTCTCTGACCTAAAGTAAACAGTCTTTCTGAGCCCAGCCAGTGCTTGAAGCTAACATCCCCTCTTCTTTTCCGCTGCTTTGAACTATCAACAAATGTTGAATATGAGAATTACAAAGTAGCAGAGGATCTTGCCATGACACCTCAGCATGAATTTTCATGGGGCATGATTGTTTTGATATCATGACGGCAGCCCAGGAGTTGAGGAAACAAATGTCGGGGTGTCCCCTGTGCTTATGGATTATTAGGACACAGTGGGAGGTTAAGAGAGCCCGATCTTTTAGAAAAGAATTACAGGTGATGTGCTCTCGGAAGTGACAGATACTGGAGCCAGAAATAGGTTGATACGCAGGGAGAACGGGGAGAATTTAGGGCTCCGAGTATCATGATGAGAAAGTTTGCTTCTTACGAGCAGGTTAGTAGAAGCAGTTTAAGACAAGGTTTTATCCCTGATGATGAGAACATAGAGGAAGGATGGGGATAATATTCGGGAATACAAGGTATCGATGTGATACTCCTAAGCACACACAGGCCCTGCTGAAGCAACAGTATAGGAGCATTGTTTCGTTTTCTCTGTGGACCGGTATCTTGACTTGACTTGTCACATCTTTCCCGCTCAGTTCAAGTGTCTATAGCATAACAGTGGTGGATTTGTAAAGGAATTTTCCTTTATTATTAGAACTTTGAAAAGATATGAAAGAATTTTTTAAAGAATGCTTGACTTTAAACCATTAAAAGGGAATTGCGTGTGATTTTTTTGTTTTATTACTGTTATTATTTTTTGGAACCACAGTACTAAACTTTCTTATGGACTTCCCTTGCCAGCCCAGGTTAGAGATTACATTTCAGAAAAATACTGTGATTTGCAAAACTGTTTTTGGTAAGATCAAACACTCACACACTAAGGCATGGGATGAGTAATTAAAGTATTCAGAGAATTTATAAGTGGTATAGAAATTTGATGAATAAACATTAAATAAAAGTTCTAGAAATAAGGTGTTAAAACCTGGCTCTGACAGGTGACCTGTCTCTTAAATCACCTTCCTCATTTGCTCAGGAGATACTGCTACAGCATCATGCTGTTCTTAGATTTTCTACAAGTTTTTTGTCATGCAGATTTACTGACTTAAAGTTTTTAAAGTAGTCTTTGCTTTAATTTGCACTTAAATTTCTCCTTGTTGTTGTCTCTCATTTTCATATCTTAATAAAATGGTTGTTTAATACCTTTCCTGTAACAAATTAAGCACTTCAGGCCTAATCGTCTATCCAAACATGCTGTTGAGAGTGGTGGCTAATCCCAAACTCCTAATGTATCCCTCCTCCACGCTCTTTTCTCCTTTGGTAACCATAAGTTGATTTTCTATGTCTGTGGGTCTATTTCTGTTTTGTATATAAGTTCATTTGTATCTTTTTTTTTTTAGGTTCCACATATAAGCGATATCATGATATTTGTCTTTCTCTATCTGGATTACTTCACTTAGTATGATAATCTCTAGGTCCATGCATGTTGCTGCAAATGGCATTATTTCATTCCTTTTTATGGCTGAATAATATTCCATTGTGTGTGTGTGTGTGTGTGTGTGTGTGTGTGTGTGTGTATACATATATATGTATAAATATATAAAACACATCTTCTTTATCCATTCATCTATTGATGGACATTTAGGTTACTTCCATGTCTTGACTATTGTAATAGAGCTGCAATGAACACTGGGGTGCATGTGTCTTTTTGAATTATGTTTTTCTCTGGATATATGCCCAGGAGTGGGATTGCTGCATCATATGGTAACTCTGTTTTTAGTTTCTTAAGGAACCTCCATACTATTCTCCATAGTGGGTGCACCAATTTACATTCCCACCATCAGTGTAAGAAGGTTCTCTTTTCTCCATGCCCTCTCCAGCATTTATTGTTTGTAGATTTTTTTGATGATGGCCATTCTTACTGATGTGAGGTGATATCTCATTGTTGTTTTGATTTGCATTTCTCTAATAATTAGCAATGTTGAGCATCTTTTCATGTGCCTTTTGGCCATCTATATGTCTTCTTTGGAGAAATGTCTATTTAGATCTTCTGCCCATTTTTTGATTGGGTGGTTTGTTTGTTGATATTGAGCTGTATGAGCTGTTTGTATGTTTTGGAGATTAGCTACAGCAATTTATTGTACAGCACAGGGAAATATAGCCATTATTTTGTAAAACTTTTAAACAGAGTATAATGTATAAAAATATTGAATCACTATGCTGTACACCAGAAACTAACATAATATTGTAAATCAACTATAGTTTAATTTTTTAAAGTTTGGCATACAAATATTAAGTAATAATTCATAAAACCTCAATCAAAAGCTGTACAATTAACCTAATAATTATACACAAAGCACTATGAATGACATATTGCGGGTTCTGATACAGTAAACTTTTGATTCCTTTTCACTGCATAGCTGACCAAGGGAATAGACTTTCTTCTGCTATGTTCTGGACTCCTCTCCATATGTTGAACAGTTTCTGCTAATCATCTGTCCTGGGTTGGGAGTGTCTCAGTTCTACAACTTTGCTCAGAATTTGCTTCGTTCATTGTCAGTTTGCAAGGAGTTCACTCCCCCCAAGTAGTTCTGCATGATATCTGCATCTAATTACTTACGGCAAATAGTGAGAGCATACTTCCTGGAATGAAAGAGCCTGAATCTGGATTCTAACTCTGCCACTTATTAGCTCTGTGACTTCAGCAAGTTATTTAGCCTTCTTGTGCTTCAGTCTCCTTATTTGTTAAATGGCAATAATGACTGTCCCTGCTTCATAGCATTTTCATGACAGTAGAATAAGAAATTGTTAATATATGGGATTGAGAGCAGTGCCTGGCATAGGAAGCCCTTAGTAGTGGGTACTGTTAGCTTGCTGCATGTATTTACTGGCAACGATTTGCAGGAAAACAGAAAAGTATTTAAGCAAAATTTAAAAGAAGAAAGGTAATATCCTATCTGTGGCTGTTGGCAGTGACAAAAAGATTCTTCCTTCTGTAGTTATGGCAGGACCCACCGTATTTTAAATGTTTTCATTGTTTTATTAATAATAACTGAACAAGTTAAAAGGACTTGTTTACTATAACCAGAGAACTTGAAATGTAGAAGAAATATGAAGGGAATGCAATGTACACAAGAGCCTGAAACATGCACATGTGTGACTCTGAATCTGGAATAAGAAAAGTCTTCCCTGAAGAAAGGATAGTTGGCCTATTTGTAGAGACAGTCCTTCAGCAAAGCACCAGAATAGTCTAGTTTTCTGGGATAATCCTGAACTAGTCAAACCAAAAGGAATGCCCTGATAGTTCTCTTCTATCCCTAGTATTTATGATTGTAATTTTTGAGTGTCTGTTACAGACAGACGGCCGTGAGTTTGGGAGGATGTGGAACTGTTCACCTGGTAGCCTGCCGGTGTCTCAGGAGAAGCACTGGAGTTGGTTGGCTAGCCCTGGGGAAAAGGGGCATTTTCATTGGCAGATCTCATATTGGTTCTTCTTCTTATGCTGTGGTTTTGTTAATCACTGTTTTTTTACTTCACTTTTATGTTAACCTCTTTGACTAAGAAAGAAAGGATGAACGGGAGAGGGAGGAAAATAATAAAATAACAACCATAATAAATTCTGAGTATCAGTTCAGGTCACAAGCTTCACTATCAAGATTTCTAGATGAGCTGATTCATTCTCCACTGTCCTGCATTCAGAGTCCTACTGCAGTCTCACCCTATGTTAGCATTATGAATACAGCTCAAAAGACTCACGTTTCATTTTGAGTAAACTTTTATCAAACTACGCATTTGACTATACTGAGAATTGGTTTGTTTCGGAAGGTGGTGGTGGAATTGCTCTTTTGTTTCTTTGAGAATCTAGAGCTGTGTGATAAATAGCATCCCATTAATAAAGTTGCTAGAGAAGTCCAAAGCACTGTGGGCCACATTATATACTCGTGAGATGACTTCTGGCTACCGAAAAATCTAACTTCCCACCCACATAAAATAAATTTTCATATGTACCTAAGAAGAGTTCAGTAATATGATCTGAATTCTGGCATTTAAAAAATACTTGCCTTTTAATTTGAGAGAAAAATGCAGTATGCTTGGAATTAAGGAAGCTGTAGAAAATGGTTACTGGGAAAAGTTCAGGCTATTTGGGGTTAGTATAGTTAGGTGATCCATCTGTTATACTTTGAATAATTAAAATGAGACAGTATTTTAAATTATTTTATCTCCTAATATTCTGTAGAATTTCATTTTAAAATTTATTGTAGAGTTGCTGACATTAAAAAATAAAATCCCACTTGGAGATCTATGACAGTCTTCCAAATTACCACAAAATTGATAATAGTTGTGCAAATTATATATGAGCAACAAATTGAAATGCCTTTTAAGATACATAAGAATTAGAACATGTATACTTTTTGCAAAGCCACACTTATGTATACTTCCACCGAATGCCTTTATTTGAGTCATTGGACATATGACAAAGGACTTTTAGTGGAGTTGGAAGCATTTTTCACAGTGGCCTGAAATACTGAGCTTTAAATATTTTGTGGGAAATCACATAAATTCTTACAAAAATTTCCTACACTTGAGTTGAAAAAGAAAACAAAGTATGCTGTATAGTATAGCAATAAATAACACTAGTGGGACTGGTCCTAATTAAAATTATAAAGAAAAGTTTCTAACTCTTGACTTGGGGACTTCCATACTAGCCTTGGTTAACTCTTTAATTCTGTCCCCTCTTTTTCTACCCTCACATCCAGCTCTCTCATGCTTCCTACTTCACAGAATGTGTGGTATCAACTGTCACACATCTTTTCTCATCAGAACTAAGAGTTTAGGTGGGGCTCTGAGTTGTCACAGGACAGTGATGGAGATGAGTTAATTAAGTACAGTAATTACAGTATTTACAGTACAGTATTTGAGTTCCTTACCTGTCCCTGCTCCTAAATGGTGACCATGATGCTCAGCTTCTCACAAGATGAGGCACGAGTATTTCAAATGTTTTTCTCAAATCGTTTTATTTTCTTGTGACCTGAATTAGAATCATTTACAAACAACCCTAATATCCCTTGCCGTTCTCCTCCCTTAATCCTAAATCCATTCCACCTTTTAGCCATTTAAGGTCAGATGTAAATTCCAAACAGAAAAAACCACTTTCCTGAAGAAATCATGCTTCCTAATCATTTTTTTCATTTAAAATGTCCTAAATGGCTGTGGTAATCTCTAAGTAAAGAGCGGAACTTTTCAGATAAAGGCCCCAAAGTCCCTCTCTTTTCCAGTTTTTATATTTCTGTCTTTCCCCCATCAGTATATGGTTTGTGTGCAAGAATGTCCTCGCTTGTGCAGGGATGAAATTAAGAATATAGGTCATCCTCTTTTTCCTAAAGGGGAAAGGAGTGGGATTATTGTCCTACTTCTTACTTATCTTTTTATGTTTTTCTCTACTGGAGGTGTATGATGAACCCTAGTCCCTCTGTTTAATACAGTTGAAACAGTTAAAGGGACAACTATTCCAGGTAGATAACCTAATGCCTTAAGCTAACTGCAATACTCATTTTAAGAAAATTTTTTACATAATATACCATTATGAGAGGTTTTTTTAGTTTGGGATTAAAAAAAAAAAATCTTTTCCTTTCAGGATCTTCATTCTCTGTGTCCCTCAGAGTACCATAAAGGTATTTACTCATTCTGTAAATGGATAAAACTTCCCTCAAGCTTTGTATGTAGAAATAGTAATCCATTTATTTAATCATAAGCTTTTCCTGGCTGAAGAGTCTGAGTAAAAGAGTATTATAAGATGCTCTTTGTAGCAAAGAATGTGTTTACATTTTGAGCTAGTTATAAACCGGGGTTATAGTACTTAGACCCACCTCATGAGGTTGTTGTGAGGATTAAATGAGATAACGTGATAAAAACACTTTGAAATTGGTCAAGCTGAATATTTGCAAAGCATGATACGCACAACTGAAAATTGTTAAGTTTGCACTTAACTTTTCAGGTTGTCAGTTTTCTCATTCTGAAACGAAAGGGTTTCTTACATCTCTGAGAGTCCTGTCATTTTAAAAATCATATGATTCTTTGACTAGGTGACCTTATGACATCCTTGATTCCATAGTTGCAAATGCTCTGAGTAAATCAGAGAAGTAATTTATATATAAACAGTATACTGAGCAGAAGTTGGGGGTCAGATGTCCATAATTCCTTGGCTGAGGACTAAGCCTCACGTTCACTGGATCAGACTACCCAAGGCCTACCAGAGATAAGCTGCTCTGGGGATGGAAGTGGAATTGTGATGCTAGAGTTAGAGCAGCAGTGCTGGGGAAGTTTCAGTTCCAACCCAGTCAGCGGCAAAAGTCTTGTTAAAACTTCAGGCATCTTGCTGAGATAAGAGAAAGTCTGGTTTTTAGGAGTAGGGATCATGACCTACAATAAAGCTAACTATAGATGTAGTGTAACAAAACTGAAAGCCCCAAGGCAGTCTACAGGGACAGTAGAATTTGGAGGATGAGTCCCATCAAGATAGAGAGGTCTGGGAAATACCCTGAGCTTTCAACAGATCAGCCCAACAAAGGATAAATCCAAGCCTATACAAGGTCAAGGAGATCAGCTATTAACTGAATTATCTACTAGAACAAAAATCATTGCTTTTCAGAAGAAAATAACAGAATCCAGAGTCTTTGTAGTGTATCATCTACAGTATTCTGTATTCAATTAAAAAATATCACCAGACATTCAAAGAACAGTAACATGTAACCCATAGTGAACAAAAACATGCAGTAGAAAGCAACTCAGAGAAGTCCTAGATATTGGATTTAACAGTGATTTTAAAGTCACTCCTATAAGTTGTGCTTCAAAGTCTTAAAGAAAATGTAATGTTGATGATAGAACAGATAGGAAATCTCAGCTGAGAAAGGAAAACATTTTAAAAATGGAAATTTGAAAACTGAAATTTAAATGAAAAAATTCAGTGGATGGTCTTAATGACAGATTAGAGCTTTCAAAAGAAAGAGTCCATAAATTTTAAAACAGATCAATAGAAATTATCCAGTGTGAACAACTGTGAGAAAAAGGGTTTTTACAAAATGAATAGAGCCTCCATGACATGTTGGACATTATCAAATGGGCTAATATTACATGTAACTGGAATTCCAGAAGGGTAAAAGAGTGAGAAGGGGGTAGAAAAAATCTGTAAAAATAATGGCTGAAATATTTCTTTGATTTAAAATACATTGATTTAAGAAAGTGTATGGGAAATCTCTGTGCATCCCTCTCAGTTTTTTTGTTAACCTAAAAGTGCTCTAAAAAATAGTCTTTTTAAAAAGCATGTATATTTACAGATCCTAGAAACTTAGTGAAACCAAGCTGGATAAATACAAAGAAAACCACACCTATAAACATTATAATTTAATTGCTAGAAACAAAATATAAAGAGAAAAACAGACGCAGCAACGGAAGAAAGAAACACAGTATGTAAAGGGAAACTATGATAGCTGAGTTCTTATCCAAAACATCGGAGATCAGAATAAAATGGAACTTCTTTTAAAGTACTGAAAGAAAAATTGTCAGCCTAGAATTCTAGGACCAAAAAACAACCAAACAAACTCCAAAAACTAGGGTTAAATATAGACATTTTTCAGATAAATAAATATGAAAAGAATTCATCTGTAAGTGGAGATATGTCTACGTGATGGCTGATTCGCTTTGCTGTATAGCAGAAACTAACACAACATTGTAAATCAACTATACCCCAATTAAAAAATTAATTTAAAAAAAATTTAAAAATTAAAAGAAAGAAAAATACAATAAGCTATGGAGATATATTGTATAGCACAGGATTATAGCCAATATTTTATAATAACTATAAATGGAGTATAACCTTTAAAAATTGTGAATCACTATATTGTACACCTGTAACTAATATAATATTGTACATCAACTATACTTCCATTAAAAAAAAATTCATTTCTAGAAAAGCACATTCTGTAAGAAATGCTAAAGGATGTTCTTCCAGCTGAAAGGAAATGAAACCAGATGGAAGCATGAATCTACAGGAAGGAATAAAGAACACACGTGGTAAATAAGCTGATATGTATAGACAACTGACTCTAAAGCAAAAATAATATCATTGTATGGTGGAGTTTATAATAGGTGTAAAATTGAAAGATATGACAACAATAGCACAAAAGATTGGGGGGGTAGAAACATGGTTGTCAGGTTGTTAACTTTGTGAAGTAGAAAATACAAACTATCAGTTTTGAATTTTTTTTTAAGTCATTTTCTTTTTTTAAAAAAATATTTATTTATTTATTTGGCTGCATTTGGTCTTAGTTGCGGCATGCGGGATCTTCGTTGCAGTGTGCAGGCTCTCTAGTTGTGGTACGTGGGCTCTAGAGTGCGCAGGCTTAGTTGCCCTGTGGCATGTGGTATCTTAGTTCCCTGACCTAAGATACGGGATTGAACCCATATCCCCTGCATTGGAAGGTGGATTCTTAACCACTGGACCACCAGGGAAGTCCCAAAGTTTTATAATTTCTAATCTAGGTAGACTTTGATAAGTTAAAGGTGCATATTGTTAGCTGTAGAGCAACTACCAAAAGCAAAACCAAAAACAAAAAGCTCAAAATCCAATAGAGGAAATAAAATACACTAAAAATTACTTCATTTACCCAGAAGAAAAAGGACAGCAAAGGAACGAGAGAGGAGTGAAGCAGAGAGGGGTAAATGGATGATAGATATAAATTCAGCATATCAGTAGTTAGGTCAAAATCAAATGGACTAAACACTCTAGTTAACGGACAGAGATTATTAGAATTGATTAAAAAAGAAACTGCTGTCTACAAGACATACAGTGTAATAAACACAAGTAGGTTGAAATTTAAAGAATGTACAAAGATAGTCCTTGTAAATAGTCATTATAAGAAATCTGGTATGGCTATATTAGTATCAGGTAAAAGAGACTTCCAGAGAGTATTCCTGGAGATAAAGAAGTACATGTCATAATGATGAAGCAGATAATTAACCAGAAAGACATAACAATCATTCATATGCATGCACCTAGTACAGAGCTTCAAAATTCATGAAGAGCCAACTGACAGAACTAAAGGGAAAACCAGACAGATCCATACTCATCAGTCATTGCTGGAGCTTATAACCCTGATTTCTCAGAAAGTGATAGAATAAGTGAACCAAAAACAAGCAGTAGAACTATAGAAGCTCTGAAGACTGTCAACTTGATCTATTTAATATTTATAGAGTAGTACACCCAACAACTGAAGAATATATATGTTTTTCAAATATGTATGGAATGTTCACCAATGAGGACCATATGCTGGGCCATAAAAACAAATCTTAATAAGTTTCAGAAGACTAAAATATGTCAGAATTGTTCTCTGACCACAGTGGGATTAAATTAGAAGGTAATAATAAGATTTTTGGAAAAATCCCCCAATGTTCAGAAATTAAATAATACAATTCTAAATGCCATGGCTCAAAGAAGAAGTCATAAGGAATACGAGAAGTCATTTTGAACTGAATGAAAATGAAAACACAAATGTGAAATTTTGTGTCATGCAGCTCAAGTAGTGCTTAGAGTGAAATTTATACCTTTAAATGCCTATATTACAAAATAAGAAAGTTTAATTCAGTGACCTGTTTCCACACTAAGAAAATGTTTAAAAAAGAGTAAAGTAAATGAAAGTAAATAGAATGAAGGAAATAATATGGATAAGAGCAGAAATCAAGGAAATAGAAAACTGACAACACAGAAAATTTACAGTCAACCGTGGGTTCTTCAAAGAAGCAATGGAATTGGTAGGCCCCTTTCAAGACTGATCAAGGGAAACGTGAAAACTCATAAATTACCAAATTTTTGTAATGAAAGAGGGCAAGAGTGGATATCACTTGAGGTTCTAATGGCGTTTATTTTTTTTTTTTTAAGTAGAATCATTTTTAAAAATATTTATTTAGGCTGTGCCGGATCTTAGTTGCAGCATGCGGGCTTCTTAGTTGTGGCATGGGGACTCTTAGTTGCGGCATGCATGCGGGATCTGGTTCCCCAACCAGGGATTGGACCCAGGCCCCTGCATTGGGAGTGCAGATTCTTACCCACTGGACCACCAGGGAAGTCCCTCTAATAGCATTTAAAAAGAGAATATTTTGAACAACTTTATGCCAATAAATTCGATAATTAAGATATAATAGACAAATTCCTTGAAAAATATGGTGTATCAAAACTGGATAAAAAAGGAATAGAAAGTTGACCAGGCCTGTATCTATTAAAGGAATTGAATTTGTAATAAAAAATATTTCCGCAAGGAAAACTCCAAGCACAGGTTAGTTTACTGGTGAATTCTACTAAACATCTAAATATGAAATAATATCAACCTTACTGAAACTCTTTCAGAAAATAGAGAAGAAGGAAATACTTCCTAATTCATCTTATGAGACTAGAATTACTCTCACACTTAAACCTGAAAAACACATTATATAAAGAGAAACTCCCTTATGAACATTGACATAAAATTCCCACAAAAAGTCTTAGCAGATTGAATCTAATGTAAATAAGAAACTAATATGTCATAACCAAGTTAGGCTTATTTCTGGAATGCAAGGGTTGTTCACTATTCAAAAATGAATTAGCTAATTTCAGCTACATTAACAATAAAGAAAAAATCATATAATTATCTCAGATATTCAGAAAATGTTTTTAACATCCAATCATATTATCAATTATTAACATCCATTCATATTATTATCCATATTATCAGTTATGATAATAACTCTTAGCTGACTAGGAAGAGAAGGCAATTTCTTCAGCTCAAAAAAGAGCCCCTATGAAAAGTTTACAGGTAAGGTCATACCAAATGATGAAAGGTGAACACTTTTCCCATGAGATTGCAAAGGACACAAAGACATCCACTTCAATCCCTTGTTCATTATTATATTTGGAGGTCCTAGTTACACAGTATGTCAAGAGATAATAAAATTGATAAGGAAGTAGTAGCATTGTCTTTACTCACAGACAGTATGATTGTCTAAGTAGGGCAACACATAAAAATCAGTTGTAGTTCTATATGTTAACAACAAGCAAATGGAAACTGAAATTTTAGAAAATATTATTTACAGTGACATCAAAATGCATAAAGTACTTCAGAATAAGTTTAACAAAAATTGTACAAGATCTCTACACAGAAAACCATACTACTGAGAGAAAATAAAAAATATCTAAACAAAAATAGGGATATATCTAGTTCATGATTTGATTATTCAAACTTTAAGCTGGCCATTTCCCCCAAATTCAGTTATTATTGCAACACAATTCCAGCCAAAATCACAGGGAGCTTTCTGTAGAAACTTATACTTGGAATTTTAAATTTACATTGAATTTCAGTGGACCTAGCAGAGTTAGACCATTTTGAAAAAGAGCAGAGGAGAGCAAGATGGCGGGGTAGAAGGACATGCTCTCACTCCCTCTTGCGAGAGCACCAGAATCACAGCTAACTGCTGAACAGTCATTGACAGGAAGACACTGGAACTCACCATAAAAGAGACCCCAAATCCAAAGACAAAGGAGAAGCCGCAATGAGACAGTAGGAGGGGCATAATCACAATAAAATCAAATCCCGTAACTGCTGGGTGCATGACTCACAAACTGGAGAACACTTATACCACAGAAGTCCACCCACTGGAGTGAAGGTTCTGAGCGCCACGTCAGGCTTCCCAACCTGGGGGTCTGGCAACGGGAGGAGGAACTCCTAGAGAATCAGACTTTGAAGGCTAGCAGGATTTGACTGTAGGACTTTGACAGGACTAGGGGAAGCAGAGACTCCACTTTTGGAGGGCACACACAAGGTAGTGTGTGCATCAGGACCCAGGGGAGGGAGCAGTGACCCCATAGGAGACTGAACCATACCTACCTGCTAGTGTTGGAGGATCTCCTGCAGAGGCAGGGGTGGCTGTAGCTCGCCCCAGGGACAAGGACACTGGCAGCAGAAGTTTTGGGAAGTACTCCTTGGCATGAACCCTCCCAGAGTCTGCCATTAGCCCCACCAAAGAGCCGGGTAGGCTCCAGTGTTGGGTTGCCTCAGGCCAAACGACCAACAGGGAGGGAACCCAGTCCCACCCATCAGCCAAAAAGCGGATTCAAGTTTTACTGAGCTCTGCCCACCAGAGCAACAGCCAGCTCTACCCACCAGCAGTCCCTCCCATCAGGAAGCTTGCACAAGCCTCTTAGCCTCATCTACCAGAGGGCAGACAGCAGAAGCAAGAGGAACTACAGTTCTGCAGCCTGTGGAACAAAAACCACATTTACAGAAAGATAGACAAAATGAAAAAGCAGAGGGCTATATACCAGATGAAGGAACAAGATAAAACCCCAGGAAAAGCAACTAAATGAAGTGGAGATAGGCAACCTTTCTGAAAAAGAATTCAGAATAATGATAGTGAAGATGATCCAGGACCTCAGAAAAGGAATGGAGGCAAGGATCGAGAAGATGCAAGAAATGTTTAACAAAGACCTAGAAGAATTAAAGAACAAACACCTAGAAGAATTAAACAACAAACAAACAGAGATGAACAATACCATAACTGAAATGAAAAATACACTAGAAGGAATCAATAGCAGAATAACTGAGGCAGAAGAACGGATAAGTGACCTGGAAGACAGAATGGTGGAATTCACTGCCATGGAACAGAATAAAGAAAAAAGAATGAAAAGAAACGAAGACAGCCTAAGAGACCTCTGGGACAACATTAAATACACCAACATTCGCCTTATAGGGGTCCCAGAAGGAGAAGAGAGAGAGGAAGGACTAGAGAAACTATTTGAAGAGATTATAGTCGAAAACTTCCCTAACATGGGAAAGGAAATAGCCACCCAGGTACAGGAAGTGCAGAGAGTCCCATATAGGATAAACCCAAGGAGAAACACGCCGAGACCCATAGTAATCAAAGTGGCAAAAATTAAAGACAAAGAAAAATTGAAAGCAACAAGGGAAAAACGACAAATAACATACAACGGAACTCCCATAATGTTATCAGTTGATTTCTCAGCAGAAACTCTACAAGCCAGTAGGGAGTGGCATGACATATTTAAAGTGATGAAAGGGAAAAACCTACAACCAAGATTACTCAACCCGGCAAGGATCTCATTCAGATTCGATGGAGAAATCAAAAGCCTTACAGACAAGCAAAAGCTAAGAGAATTCAGCACCACCAAACCAGCTCTACAACAAATGCTAAAGGAACTTCTCTAAGTGGGAAACACAAGAGAAGAAAAGGACCTACAAAAACAAACCCATAACAATTAAGAAAATGGTAATAGGAACATACATATTGATAATTACCTTAAATGTGAATGGATTAAATGATCCAACCAAAAGACCCAGGCTCACTGAATGGATACAGAAGCAAGACCCATATATATGCTGTCTACAAGAGACCCACTTCAGACCTAGGGACACATACAGACTGAAAGTGAAGGGATGGAAAAAGATATTCCATGCAAATAGAAATCAAAAGAAAGCTGGAGTAGCAATACTCATATCAGATAAAACAGACTTTAAAATAAAGAATGTTACAAGAGATGCTACCTAATGGACGCTGTCCTAAAGGAAGGACACTACCTAATGATCAAGGGATCAATCCAAGAAGAAGATATAACAATTATAAATATATATGCACCCAACATAGAAGCACTTCAATACATAAGGCAACTGCTAACAGCTATAAAAGAGGAAGTCGACAGTAACACAATAATAATGGGGGACTTTAACACCTCACTTACACCAATGGACAAATCATCCAAACAGAAAATTAATAAGGAAACACAAGCATTAAATGACACAATAGACCAGATAGATTTAATTGATCTTTATAGGACATTCCATCCGAAAACAGCGTGTTACACTTTCTTCTCAAGTGCACATGGAACATTCTCCAGGATAGATCACACCTTGGGTCACAAATCAAGCCTTGGTAAATTTAAGAAAATTGAAATCATATCAAGCATCTTTTCTGACCACAACGCTATGAGATTAGAAATAAATTACAGGGAATAAAACGTAAAAAACAAACACATGGAGGCTAAACAATACATTGCTAAATAACCAAGAGATCGCTGAAGAAATCAAAGAGGAAATCAGAAAATCCCTAGAGACAAATGACAACAAAAACACGACAATGCAAAACCTATGGGATGCAGCAAAAGCAGTTCTAAGAGGGAAGTTTATAGCAATACAGTCCTACCTCAAGAAACAAGAAAAATCTCAAATAAACAGTCTAACCTGGAACTTCCCTGGTGGCTCTATGGTTAAGAATCTGCCTGCCAATGCATGGGACACAGGTTCAAGCCCTGCTGTAGGAAGATCCCACATGTCATGGAGCAACTAAGCCTGTGCACCACAACTACTGAGCCTGCACTCTAGAACCCACAAGCCACAGCTACTGAAGCCCGTGTGCCTAGAGCCCGTGCTCTGCAACAAGAGAAGCCACCACAATGAGAAGCCTGCACACTGCAATGAAAAGCAACCCCTGCTTGCCACAACTAGAGAAAGCCTGCATGCATCAACAAAAACCCAATGCAGCCAAAATAAATAAATAAATTTTAAAAGTCAATCTAACCTTACACCTAAAGCAACTAGAGAAAGAAGAGCAAACAAAATTCAAAGTCGGTAGAAGGAAAGAAATCATAAAGATCAGAGCAGAAATAAATGAAACAGAAACAAAACAGTAGCAAAGATCAATAAAACTAAAAGCTGGTTCTTTGAGAACATAAACAAAATTGGTAGACCTCTAGCCAGAATCATCAAGGAGAAGAGGGAGAGGACTCAAATCAATAAAATTAGAAGTGAAAAAGGAGAAGTTACAATGGACACCACAGAAATACAAAGCATCATAGGAGACTACTGCAAGCAACTCTATGCCAATAAAATGGACAACCTGGAAGAAATAGACAAATTCTTAGAAAGGTACAACCTTTCAAGACTGAACCAGGAAGAAATAGAAAATATGAAAAGACCAATCACAAGTAATGAAATTGAAACTGTTATTAAAAATCTTCCAACAAACAAAAGTCCTAGCCTGTGAAGACAGCTTCACAGGTGAATTCTACCAAACATTTAAAGAAGAGCTAAAACCCATCCTTCTCAAACTCTTCCAAAAAATTGCAGAGGAAGGAACACTCCCAAACTCATTCTACGAGGCCACCATCACCCTGATACCAAAACCAGATAGAGATACTACTAAAAAAGAAAATTACAGACCAATATCACTGATGAATATAGATGCAAAAATCCTCAACAAAATACTAGCAAACAGAATCCAACAACACGTTAAAAGGATCATACACCATGATCAAGTGGGATTTATCCCAGGGATGCAAGGATTCTTCACTATACACTAATCAATCAATGTGATACACCATATTAACAAATTGAAGGATTAAAAACCATATGATCATCTCAATAGATGCAGAAAAAGCTTTTGACAAAATTCAACACCCATTTATGATAAAAACTCTACAGAAAGTGGGCATAGAGGGAACTTACTTCAACATAATAAAGGCCATATACAGCAAACCCACAGCAAACATCATTCTCAATGGTGAAAAACTGAAAGCATTTCCTCTAAGATCAGGAACAAGATGAGGATGTCCACTCTCACCACTATTATTCAACATAGTTTTGGAAGTTTTAGCCACAGCAATCAGAGAAGAAAAAGGAATAAAAGGAATACAAATTGGAAAAGAAGAAGTCAAACTGTCACTGTTTGCAGATGACATGATACTATACATAGAAAATCCTAAAGATGCCACCAGAAAACTACTAGAGCTAATCAATGAATTTGGTAAAGTTGCAGGATACAAAACTAATGCACAGAAATCTCTTCATTCCTATACACTAACAATGAAAGATCAGAAAGAGAAATTAAGGAAACAATCCCATTCACCATTGCAACAAAAAGAATATAATACCTAGGAATAAACCTACCTAAGGAGGTCAAAGACCTGTATTCAGAAAACTATAAGACACTGATGAAAGAAATCAAAGATGACACAAACGGATGGAGAGATAGACCATGTTCTTGGATTGGAAGAATCAATATTGTGAAAATGACTATACTACCCAAAGCAATCTACAGATTCAGTGCACTCCCTATCAAATTACCAATGGCCTTTTTTAGAGAACTAGAAGAAAAAATCTGAAAATTTGTATGGAGACACAAAAGACCCCGCATAGCCAAAGCAATCTTAAGGGAAAAAAACGGAGCTGGAGGAATCAGACTCCCTGACTTCATACTATACTACAAAGCTGCAGTAATCAAGACAATATGGTACTGGCACAAAAACAGAAATATCAATCAGTGGAACAGGATAGAAAGCCCAGAGGTAAACCCATGCACCTGTGGTCAACTAATCTATGACAAAGGAGGCAAGGATATACAATGGAGAAGACAGTCTCTTCAATAAGTGGTGCTTGGGGAACTTCCCTGGTGGCACAGTGGTTGAGAATCCGCCTGCCAATGCAGGGGACATGGGTTCGAGCCCTGGTCCGGGAAGATCCCACATGCCACAGAGCAACTAAGCCCGGGTGCCACAACTACTGAGCCTGTGCTCTAGAGCCCACGAGCCACAACTACTGAGCCCACATGCCACAACTACAGAAGCCTGTGCACCTAGAGCCCAGGCTCCACAACAGGAGAGGCCACCTCAATGAGAAGCCCACGCACCACAACAAAGAGTAGCCCCTGCTCACCACAACTAGAGAAAGCCCGCACACAGCAACAAAGACCCAATGCAGCCAAAAATAAGTAAAATTTTAAAATAATAATAATAAGTGGTGCTGGGAAAACTGGACAGCTACATGTAAAAGAATGAAATTAGAACATTCCCTAATACCACACAAAAAAATAAACTCAAAATGGATTAAAGACCTACATGTAAAACCGGACACTATAAAACTCTTTGAGGAAAACATAGGAAGAACACTCTTTGACATAAATCACAGCAAGATCTTGTTTGACCCACCTCCTAGAGTAATGGAAATAAAAACAAAAATAAACAAATGGGATCTAATTAAACTTAAAAGCTTTTGCACAGTGAAGGAAACCTGTATAAGATGAAAAGACAACCCTCAGAATGGGAGAAAATATTTACAAACGAATCAACAGACAAAGGATTAATCTCCAAAATATATAAACAGCTCATGAAGCTCAATATTAAAAAAACAAACAGCCCAATCAACAAATGGGCAGAAGACCTAAATAAACGTCTCTCCAAAGAAGACATACAGATGGCCAAGAAGCACATGAAAAGCTGCTCAACATCACTAATTAGAATGGGCTCAACAGTTGGAATGGGCATGATCACAAAATCTACAAACAGCAAATGCTGAAGAGGGTGTGGAGAAAAGGGAACCCTCTTGCACTGTTGGTGGGAATGTAAATCTATACATCCACTATGGACAACTGTATGGAGGTTCCTTAAAACACTGAACATAGAAGTACCATATGACCCAGAAATCCCACTCCTGGGCATATACCCAGAGAAAACCATAGTTCAAAAAGACACATGCACCCCAATGTTCATTGCAGCACTATTTACAAAGCCACGTCAAGGAAGCAACCTAAATGCCCATCAACAGACGAATGGATAAAGAAGATGTGGTACCTATATGCAATGGAATATTAGCCATAAAAAGGAACAAAATTGGGTCATTTGTAGAGACGTGGATGGACCTAGAGACTGTCATGCTGAGTGACGTAAGTCAGAAAGGGAAAAACAAATATTGTATATTAACGCATATATGTGGAATATAGAAAAATGGTACAGATGAACTGGTTTGTAAGGCAGAAATAGAGATACAGATGTAAAGAACAAATGTATGGACACCATGAGGGGAAAGTGTAGTGGGGGATGAATTGGGAGATTGGGATTGACATATATACACTAATATGCATAAAATAGATAACTAATAAGAACCTGCTGTATAAAAAATAAATTTAAAAGAAGAAAGAAAGAAAGAAAAAGAACAGAGTCAGAAGACTTTCACTACCAGTTGTGTAGTCTTGGTATACAACGACAGTAATTAAAAGTGTGGTTAGGGCATGAACACTGACATGTAGAATAATGGAACAGAATGAAGGGTACCGAATAGACTCATAGATACACAGTCACAGGCACCAGTGTAATTTAATGGGGAAACACTTGTGTTTTCAATAAATGATGCAGCTACAACTGGATGTCTGTAGGGTAAAGTGAGGTAGGGACCTCATACTATATGCAGAAATTAGTTCAAAGTGGATCATAGACCTAAACATAAAAGGAAAAACCATAAACTTCTGGAAGAAACTTGGAAACTTTGGAATAAGCAAAGATTATTTTAGTACACATAATATACTAACCATAAAAGAAAAAATTGGTAAGTTGTACTTCATCAAAATTAAAGGCTTTTCTTCAAAAGACACCATTAAGAAAATGAAAAGAATTGAATGATAAAGGTGAAAGATATTTATGTGTAAAGGATTTTTGTATGTAACTTTGCAGATGACAGTTAAATCTCTATTATGTCTGTTTCTATAGGATTTACCCCATCGTGTTACAGTCATTTATTTGCAAGCTTTATCATCTTCCTCCAGACTCCTGATATTCAGAAGTGTTCCTTTCTTGAATCCTAAAAAACAAGCACAGGACCCAACACATTGGCACTCAGGAAATATTCTTTGAATTGTACTGAATTATTTTCACATTAAGTGTTCTAAGAGGATGTATAACCAAATTACTAATGGTTTTAAACAGCCTTTATGTTGTTTGTCATTTCTACAAGTTAGATCTTCAAGACAGATTGAACATTGTTCAGATCCAGAGTTCTTCTTTTCTCTGTGGTTTAATATTCTAGGAACCTATTTGGTTAGGATGCCTGCTTGTTTAGGAATATTTGCTAAGGGAAATATCTGTGATGCACTCATCAGTTTTATATAGGAGTCACTGTCGGGGGGAAACAGATGAACCCCTCCTTTTAGCAGAGGATGTCTTTGCTATGCATGTGAAAGAAATTATGACTGGATTTATTCTTTTTCTTCGTTGCCTTTTCTTCCACATAATGACATTCTTACAGCATCCATGGACATTGGTATAATTTTCCACCCAGAATTAAGTTATTTCTTTTTAGTGTTTGTGGCCATGCATTTTCTGTTAGAAATACTGTTGCTTTTTAGAGCAAGGTGGTTACTACCTAGCAGAGATAGCAAACAGTTTGATCTTGAAATTAAGCTTAGTTTCACAGGGGGGCAACGTACACATCTGGAGTGAACCTATCAGAATACATCTGCCCTCTTGGACTGTGGCCTCACGTTGGTGTTGTCTCTCAAGCTCACAGTACTCCAGACATATAGTCATCCAATTGGTGTTCCTTTATCTTCAGCCACATCTACGCTGCATATCTTCGTTTTCTTTCATCATTTCTTGTTTTTATCATACTGTCTTGCTTGTTTATATTTTCTTTTTGCTTACATTTTCTTAGCTCATTTATAAAGTATTCATAATTTGAGAATGTGTCTAATTGCCTTTATCCAATGCTCAAAATCTGGAGTTGAGGGTTAACATTATAAAAAGAGATGGTAAAAATAGGGTAGTTCTCTCATAAAAGTGTGATTGATTCATTCAAAGAATATCTGACAAATTGGGGAAACATTTATGATACAATGTTAAGTGAGAAAAAAAAGCATAAAACTGATTTTTCTGTGTGTATATGTAGATGCATTTTTTAACAAAAAAATAAAAGCTGGGAAGAATAATCACCAAAATGTTAAAAGTACTTATCTTTGAATGGTGGAAATAAGGGTGTTTTTTTTCTTTCTCATACTTGTTGCATTTTCTAATTTTCCATAATGAGGGTGTATTACTCTTAGAGTTAGATAAAATAAAGGCTATACATTGGAAGGGGGGGAAGTGTGATTGATTCAGACATGCGTATGGATATTATTCATTAACTTTTTAAAAAAAGAATCAAGACCTCTTCACTGTCTCTTTTTTCTTTTGTGAAAGGCAGATATTAGAAATACTCATTTCATATCATGGTTCTCTCTCCCATCACATGAAATATAATAAAGTCTTATATTACTGTTTTCATTTGCTTTTCTTTTCTTTTTTTAATCTTTGGGCAGTGTAGTCCACATCACTGAGTTGAATATGAACTGGATAAAAGTAGTCATGACCTTTCTGATATATAGGCATATATTCAAAACATTTTTTTTCTAACCAGTTGCTCAATGGAAATAAGAAGTTTCTTACTTTCACTGGGAACATAAATCTAATTATGTTGCACTTACGTTTACAAACCTTCAAAAGCTCCATATTTCAGTCAACTCTCCATAATTTTGTCCCTTGGTGCATTTCTGGCTTTATTTTCCTCTCTGGTTCTTATCTCCATTATCCCAAATCTGTTCAAACTTACATTCTCCCTCCTTAATGCTTTTGCTAAAACCATTCTTCTGTCTTAAATGCTTTCTCCATATTCTGTCTTTTATGGTTCCACCCTTTTCTCAAGGCTGACACCAAATCACATTGCCTGTAAAGAAACCAGCTTAAATCTTCCCAGTCAGCACTGGTGCCCCCATCACTTGGCTCTTTGTTTTGTTTTTTAGAGCATTTTTACACCATTTACACCTTGTTTCTAGACTGTGTGCTCCAAAACTGTGCTAAGCACTGTGGAGAAGATATTCACTGAGATGATGTATTTTTCCTCACATCGCAGAGCTCATAGACTTATGCACACACGATTTCTGTGGGTGAAGATAAACATAAACGGCCATATGAGAGGGGTGCATCATTAGATAAAACATCCTGGAAGGTGTGTTATATTTTTTATAGAATGTTTTTATGTGTGTTAAAGTTTTGTTTCCACATGTAAATCCTTGAGATACCTGAAATGTATTGTGTGAGGAAAGTTTTTTATTCTAGTTTTTCTCTATGGAAAGCCAGTTGTAATATCCCCTATATAATATGATAAGTGCCCATATGCGCCTGAGTCTGTTCCTGGGCTCTGTACAGTTTTCCATTCACCTGTTATGGCCGTGCTAGATCATTACTGTTTTATATACTGTTCTACTTTTAAGTTCTGGTGTACGGCAGGACAGAAGTTTCCTCAGTGTGCTTCAGTCAGCGTCACCTGGAACTTCACTCTTTCATAGAAATTTTATAATGATACTGACTAGGTTCTTAAAAAAAAAAAAACAAACCCTTTTGGGACTTTGATAAGAATTTGCATTTATTAATACACTAATTTAGGCAAAATTAGATATTTATTATAACAGTAAGTCTTGTCATCCACTTACATAGCCTATTTATCCATTTATTTAAGTTTTCTTTTATGGCCTTCATTAGTATTTTGTGCATTTTCTCAGCAAAATTCTCACACATCTACATTAGATTTATTTCTAGATACCTCATTTGCTGCTATCATGAATGATATATTTTTTCAATTAAATTCTCTACTTTTTTATTCCTGGTATGTAAAAAGCTATCTTTAAAAAAATACTGCTGTTCTATATATATCCTGTTACCCCTTATTAGCTTTGTTAGAGTAGCACAACCTGCTGAAAACTTTCTGTGACTTAACACAGTAAAAGTTTATTTCTCGGTGGATCTAATGGGCCAATGCTATTATTTCTGATTGGTGGTGCTTTTTAAATCTATACTGTATATATGCCCTGTTTAATTCATATGCTTTGTGACTTTTGTATTTTTTTTTTCTTATTTAGTGTTACTAGAAGTTTGTGTGCTTTATACTTTTTTTTCAGGAGCTAGATTGGGATTTTGTTCAACTCTGTGTTTGTTTTTACTCTACTAGTTTCTGGTCTATTATCATTTCCTTCTATTTTCCTTACATTTACCATGTTTATTTTTTTCCAAATTACTTGAATATTGTCAGTTATTATGGAAGGCTATAGATTTTCCTCTAAGCCTCCCATTAGCTATATCCAAATTTTGATATGTAGAAATTTCTCCTTGTGTATTTTAGGTCTTTTGGTTTCCTGAGCTTTTCCCGTTCATTCATGTTTTATCCAGGGTGTGGTGGTTTAATTTCATAAAATTAGGGGGGCGTATTCAGTGTTGATTTCACAATATTTTTATTGAATACATTGTAGTGAGAAAAAATAGTCTATAAAAGGTAAGCAAAAGAGGCATAAATACAGCTACAGTAGAAATGTTTAAAATTATCGATTGACCAGGTATCCTGGCATTAGATGGTATGTTGATTTTACCCTCAGGCTGGAATCAGGATGATGACATCATTTCCAGGTATTCCTAGGTCTCTTTCTTACATGTAAGAAAAACTTGCCCAGAAGTCCTTCACAGCCTCCTTCCACAGCAGACTAACTAACCTTCATCATCCGTTTGGCCAGACTGAGTCACATGCCAAGTCACTGGAAAGGGAAAAGTGCACCTTTTTTGTCTTACTCTATTAGTACCTACCTCTGAGGTCTGGAAAGAGGGTGTTTATCTTTGAGTCATGCTGAAGAATGGGTGGATCCATGAACAAAGTTGGAAGGCAGCCCGATACAGTCTTCTGCAGTTGCCTTCTAGATGCCCTATGTCAATATGGACATCAGTGAATTTATTGGAAGGGAGAAAGGATACTGATTAATCTGGAGAGTCTGATACATGGCATTCTGTTAGGAGAGCTTCTCATATCTATTTAAATGCCCTTTAACACAGTTCAGTTATTTCTAGTTTTTACAATGTGAAGTCTCTTGTAACTCTTAACTTTCCTCATGAGGATTTGTTTTCTTATATGGTTTGTAATCTTTGACTATGAGCTCATCTTCTGTGGGGCTACTTACCTTGGGAGTCTTATTCCTTTCAGATCAGCTTTGAGTTTGTCTGAAACAGTGAGTTTCACTGTTTCTGGACCAGTTTTTATGTGAGTTTCTGTGCTTGGAATTTTGTTTATCTCGTTTACTAATGATTTCTCATGGGTGATTCTTTTCACACCCAAAGCTCTGGACTCTTCACTGCCCCACTGGGCTGGTAGGCAGCGTTTTTCTGGTCCTTGTTTTACAGATGGAGCCAACCTTTGTGACTTTCTTTAGCTGTAATGCATAGGTTATTTCTGTCTCCTGCAGAGCCTGAATCCAGGAACCTCTTCCCTAGCCCTTAGTTATTAAGGCCTATAGCCCAGTGTTTTACCCCTTACGAGCCATTTCTACTTTATTTCTCATCAGTGCTTTGACTTTGAGTTCTATCTTCATTATTGGCACTTCCAGTTTATTTTAGCTCATGCTTGATACCTCATTGTTATTTTCTGTTTTATGCAGTGTTTTCATGAGTTTGGAGCAAGAGGGAAGGGTCCTTATATGTTGGCTTAGTTCATAATGTTTATCAGAAGCGTAAGTTTCAATTTAAACCAAATTGGTTTTCAGAATTTAGGTTTTTTTCCTTCTCTTAATTTATTTTTTTGGCCTTTATTTTTATATGCATACTTTTCCTTCTTGAAGTCTTCAAAATCCATAACAAGGATTTTGATTGCTACTTTTTAGACAGAACATCTGTTGCAAAATTTTTGCCATTTCTTGTGGGATGGGGTAAATTACAACTCTGTTGAACCAAAATTTTATGTGGAAAGGTAGCAAGAAGCAATGATGAAAGATGTGCTGGCCCTACTTTGTTTCTGAAATGTTATTTTGTTCTCTTAAGTTCTGTAAGGTGGAGAGTTACTTCTGCTTAAAAATTTTCATCTTCACCCAAACTTTGTGTCTTATGGAATAGTTTATTTTTCCAATATACTTTAAAGAAAAAAACCTTTCTGTTCTCAGCCTGCTCATGATATCCATCTCCTGTTGCTTTGGCTCAGAGTTCCATTCTACTTCATGATAAACACCTTCGTATCTCATTATATCTTCAACTCTGAGCTCTGGGAGCAGCCTCACAGAGGAAACTCACTGTGCTATCTAAATGAGCCATGACAAGCATGGGAGTGGAATTTACAGCTGGGAAGTAGACCAGGTGGTATTCAGGGGGCTTGTTCCATGTGGTAATTGCAGAACCTATTAGTATTGAAGTAGAAACTGGAGGAGTGAAGCTTTTTGGCTACTAATTTCCTGGAGAGATAAGACAGTCACACGTGCTTGTGTTTTTCCATTTCTCCATGTAAAATTGTGCTTGAGGACATTTCTTATTATTTCTCACTCTGATTTTTTATTTGTTTTATTTTTATTTTATAGGCGGGCTTAATGTGACTAAACCCCTCAGTATGAAAATTGTGAGACACGAGGGTTAAGTTGTTGTGTTATTAAGTGGATCCTCCAGCCCTTCTTTCTGGGGATGAAGCCCTACTGCGATGAAGTGTAATAAGGCTCAAAGCTGTCAGTGGTTCCAGATGTGGAAGAGGGCCTCATCAGAGGGTTTCTTCACCAGGACAGATGTGCATATCTTGGGCCTGTGCTAATTAAGAGAGTGTTTTCCTCTCATTTTATTGCTACTCCATCTGTTAGAAAGTATCCAGATAATTGCACAACACATACAAATGATGATGTATCCATCACATGCAAACAACAGAAATACTTCAGCATAGTTCTTTTCAGGAGGGTTCATTTGGGGACAGTGGGCAGATCCTTTCTTCTTCCCAGTCACCATTCTGGGAAGTGCTGATGGGCCCCAGAGCCCATCCATTACCCCCCAGTGCTCATTCGTATCCCACTTCTTTTGTCACTAAGATGAGGGCTACTTTAGCAAATGTCAGCTGTTGTCAGTGTCTTTGAATTGAAAATGAAGATAAACTAAATTTGTTTTTTTCCCTGAAGATAGTTAATCATGTCACTTAATTTTGGGCCAGTAAAGAAAGAAGGAATAGTTCAGTTTAATAAGTGGTGCATAAAATGAGACCCCACCCTACCCCCACCTCCATACCTCTGCTCTGCCGTTTTGAACAGATGCTTTAATAAGTCTGCAGGCTCTAGAGCCATGTTAGGTAGGGTGTTGGTAGTTATTTAGAGCTTCGCATTGAGTAGAAATTGCACATTGAATTTTGAATGAATTGACTCGTCCCTTCAGTTCACCCTGGGGTGTCGATAGTGTGAAGGCATTTCTTTGCCATAGCAGCTTCTTCTCATCCTACCACTTTTTAGCTTTGGGTGCTTCCCTATCCCATCTTTGTTTTCACATTTAAAGCATAAGAAGACTCAAGAGCTGTATTTTGTTTTTTACTTTAAACTAAGACCAGAGCAGCCTTTTAGTCACCAATCACTGTTAAGTTGATGATTCCTTTATGCTACCCAAGAGTTTTTATTTAAAATTGAACATTTTTACTTGCTCTTTATGTCAGAGGGATCATATCCCGTGTGGTATTCCTCCTCCATCTCAGCTACTTAAAGAAGTACTGTAAATAGAGGCTTTCAACTTAGAAAGCACTGCGCATTTCATGGGCTCCAACTGAACTGAACTGTAGGCTAATAAAAAGTTCCAGATGAAAATATTGTGGTATCTTGTTGTGTTCTAGTGTAGCTGTAATGCAGTGTGAACAGTGGTGGCTTTGCTCCACTGTAAATCCCATTTGGATACTGACAACATGGTTCAAAACATCAGGAGTTAAATCCCAAAGCTCATGTTTGTGTGAACACTCATCATGCATACGGAAGACCTTATTTCATTATTTAAAATAGAATTGCTTGTCAGGTAGGACAGAGTCCTAGCTCTGCCAGGAACAGGGATAAGATGAGAGGTGAATGGCTGCTGAATTGTCATATTTTTACAGTTGATACTTTTATTCTTTTTTAGCAGTAAGTTTTTTGCATGAATAATAGTGATGATTCCATAGGCACTTTTCTGTTGGATCCCGAGTGTTGCAGCAGATTAGAAGCAGAGAAAGACCTGAGAGCTCATATTCAGTTATAGTAAATGAGGACTCTTTAATGAAAAACAAAAGCCATTTATGTTGTTCCACATGCACAAGATGAAGGAGTACTTGAAATTTCTTCCAACTTGAATGCTAGACTTTGTCTTACAGCTTCTTAAGGGAAGTTTTTATTTATCATAGGGCAGAGGTCCCCAAAATTTTCTTGGTTTCAGTGCAGTCAGTCAATTTTTCATGGCCTCCAGGCCAAATAAATACCTAACAGTTCTTAATAATAATTATACTTGTACAGTTTAAATATTTATGTCCTAACGATTTGCTTATCACTTCAAAAATAATATATAAATTGAAAGACAAAAATATTTTAGTTTTGTTCTCTGATCACCACAGTAACTTACTAATGGAGTGTGTGCTTATTGGACACTGCACAGTTTTCAGATCTTGGGATCAGATTGGCCACTGCCACCTTCATTTCTTGTTCTACCTTGATTTCTGTGCATTCCTGTGCTGGGCTCTTCGTTACAGCAAACATCGGAACTCAGGTTCACAGACGGAGACTGTCTTGACACATGTATCTGTGTGTGATGCAAGTGTTGAAACCACCTCAAGCTAGTGATTCATATGTTGTCTAACAGATGTCACTGTTTCTGCCCCAAATTGAAAATATTCTTCAGTGCCCCTTTGAGTTCCCTGGGGCAGGGTGGGAACTGTGGTAGTACTGTGGAATGATATTAGCTAATAAGACTCGATGGCACCCTAGTTCAGGAGAAATGGCTGCTATGCCAGACTCTAGGGGAAGAGAGTAAAGTGTGTCCCAGGCTGTTACCAGAGGACCCAGGACTCTTCACCGGCCTGTGGGGAGACAGCGGGCATCTTAATTAAGAACAGAGACTCTGACCCCAGGAGGAAGAGCTTTTTACATCTCCTCTCTCTCCTGTTCTTTCTCCCCCTCCCCTCCTTTCTCCTGTCTCTCTTTCACTCATATACACACAAACACATGCAAATAACTGAAACAAGTACCAAACAAAACAGGACTTCTACTTGCTGTGCACTGATATTTTCTGTTCCTTTTTATTCTTGTTTACTTTGTTTTTGAAACAAAGTAAAGACCCTCAAGACCCACTAAACTGAGGAGGACTAGTTAAGGGCATAGACTCTGGGGCCCAATTTGGTTTTTTTTTTTAATTTTAAATTTATTTATTTATTTAGTTTTTTTTGGCTGTGTTGGGTCTTCGTTTCTGTGCGAGGGCTTTCTCTAGTTGCGGCAAGCGGGGGGCCACTCTTCATCGCGGTGCGCGGGCCTCTCACTATCGTGGCCTCTCTTGTTGCGGAGCACAGGCTCCAGACACACAGGCTCAGTAGTTGTGGCTCACGGGCCCAGCTGCTCCGCGGCATGTGGGATCTTCCCAGACCAGGGCTCGAACCCGTGTCCCCTGCATTGTCAGGCGGATTCTCAACCACTGCACCACCAGGGAAGCCCCCAATTTGGTTTTAAAATAGCCATCACCATTTCCTATCTGTGTGACCACACGCAAGATTATTTAACCTCTCAGTTACTCAGTTTCCTCATCTATCAAATGGGGATTAATAATAATACATGGTGTTGAGGGGAATAAATAAGTTAC
Source organism: Balaenoptera borealis (assembly GCF_965194805.1). Taxonomy (NCBI): domain Eukaryota; kingdom Metazoa; phylum Chordata; class Mammalia; order Artiodactyla; family Balaenopteridae; genus Balaenoptera; species Balaenoptera borealis. The sequence continues at coordinate 2,549,561 of NC_138870.1, read as the reverse complement.
TACATGTGAAACACTTAAAACAGTCCTTGGCTGTTAATTACTGCTGTATTACTTATTACTAGAATCTTAATTAATAATCAGAGGTTAGAACATTTGGGGATTGGAAAGAAACAACAGTTTCAACCTCTAAAAGTGCTACTATATATAGTAAAAAGGATGAATTTTCTTCTGGATTTTTACTCCTGGGCAGGTATGTTTTGTATCCCTTGCCAAAGATTTTCTGGATAAACAGAGGAATCAGAAAAAGGGAGATAAAAGTATTATTATCTTTATACTGATAAAGCTGATTAGAGTACACGACTTTATATTTGCAGCCAAGTAGCCTTCCTACTATTTCACTCATGAATTAGAGCACAGCTAGATAACTGCAGGCATTTTACTACATGCAGAGAGCAGAACAGGGTGTACATTCTGCATAGACAGACGAATCTGAAGACAGGAGAGCAGAAGGGCTAAAATGAGCGTGTTTATCTCTTTCTTCAAAACTTGCCAATCAGATAACTCTCAAGGGAGTGAGACTGGGAACAGAGGCATAGAAATGTGGAGAATGAGGAATGTTACCCTAAGAGTGGGAACATTTCTCAGGGGTACAGGAGGCCTGTAATCAAGTTCGTGTTTCATAACTTGCAGCAGTTAGCTGTCTTTTCTGATATGAACTTTAAGGATAGACATACCAGGATCTGAATCCTGCCTGTCTTACTTAACTGCGCTCGCTAGGGCAACCTAGAATTTCCAGGAGCCCTAAAACAGACACAACTACATTCCAAGAAAAAGGGACCACTGGCTTCTCTTCCCTGTTCCATTCGTACAGTGTTAGATGTATTAGTGTTTGCTTTTATCAAACGGCAGTAGAGTTAGAAGCATGAGACTTACCTTGGTTGACCAGTAGTTATTCTAATAGCATGTTTCCATCAGTCTGTCTCTACATTTAATTCTAGTTGATGATTTCTGTGAACTTGTAGCTGATAGAGTAGTATATAATGCTTGGTCCAGGTTATTAAATTATGCTATGTTAATATATATACAACCCATCTTTTTCATTACAAAAAGTGGTGTAATATCTTGGCTTATTTTTTATAAACATACTCAACGTAGGAAAAGTTTTCCAAGTAAGTGTTTCAGTTGGCTCCCACTTCTCTCATCCTCTACTCTTCCTCCCTCTCTCATCCTCTACTCTTCCTCCCTCTCTCTTCTTCCTTCCTATTCTTTGTTTCTTTTCTCTGTCTTTTAATAAGTGTCTGTAATAGTACCTGTGTTTCAGGAACCGTACTGGACATTAATGTGATTTTGAAGAAGATGTATTCAGTCCCTTTATCTAATAGTCTAGTGATAAGATGACATGTTAAGCAAATAATAATTTAGTTATGATTATAATGTCTAATTAACAAAAAGTATAGTAGTAAATTAAAATTTACAGTAAGGGGTCTGAGCTAATGTGCAATGATCCTCCGTAGGAGGTGGCATTTCAGACCTGAGGAACGAGGGTGATGTCAGCACAATGGGGGCATAAGGCTCCTAGCACTCTTGCCCCTGCCAGAAACACCCGTCGGCACAGCTGTCCCTGTACAAAAATGCCTTCATCAGGCCAAGGATTCGTGTGAGGGATTCCAGCCCTGCATGAAGCACAGAAATAAAGGTACATTGCGGAGGGTAGGAAAGATAGATGTACACTATTCCCATTACCTTTCCCCCAAGCCCAGACAGCATAGTGCAGACACCCACCCCGTGGGGAAAGGAAAGTGACCAACTTTACCATGGACCCCCCAGAGTTGGTCCACCCTGGCACCAGGCCAACTCCTGCAGCCTTGAGTGGCTCCCTGTGTGTTCCTGCAAACCCAGGTCCCAGTGCCTTCTGGCTCCAGTGAACCTGGGCCCCCAGCACATCCTAGCACCAGGTTGCTCCTGAAGCCTTGGGTGGTTCCTGTGGCCCCAGGCTTAGAATCATCCCCCTTGAACCTAGGTTCCAGGTGGGCACCTGCATACCCAGGTCCTACCTAGACCTAGTGCCAGGCCAACTACCACAGACCCATGCTTTTGACCCACCCCAGCACCAGGCCAGCTCCTATGGCTCCAGACCCCCAGCTACTCCAGTGCTGGGCTGGACTCTGTGGGTCTAGACTCCAGACCAGCTCCTGCATACACAGGTTCCCAGCTCATTCCAGGGCCAAGACGGACCCCCTGCTACCACAGCTGCCCCATCTTCGAGGCCGATTCGCACAGATCCAGACTCCCAGACTGGCCCCTATAGACCTAATCTACAGCCAGCTCCTGTGGCCACAGCTTTCAGGTTGGCCCCTGTAAAACCAGGCTCTTGGCCCTTCCCAGCACTGGGCTGGCTCCTGCAGATGCAAATACCTGCAGACCCAAATACCAGGTCCACCCCAGTGGACCCAGGATCCACATCTTCCCATGCAGATGCAGGTCTCAGCCCATCAGCACAGACTCAAGCACCAGACTCATCTCCACTGACCCAGGTACCTGATCTGTTTGTTCAGGGACTCCATTAGCCAGTCTGCCTGCAGATACCACCAGACGGCCTACCCAGAATCTCTGGATGGGCTGACCAATGAAGGGCTTTGCTTGCCAAAGCCAGTTTGTAAAAACTGGAAGAAGTGCCTACTTTCTCGAATGCACAGCACCAAAGCAAGGCCAAAAGGATCATGAATAATCAAGGAAGCATGATTCCACCAAAGAAAACTAATTCAACTCCGATGATCGACCCTAAAGAAGTGGAGATCTATGAATTGTCTGGGAAAGAATTTAGAATAATAATCCTCTTTAAAAAATTCAGTGAACTACAAAAAAGCCCATAATTTGAAAAGATACATGCACCCCAATGTTCATTGCAGCACTGTTTACAATAGCCAAGACATGGAAGCAACCTAAATGTCCATTGATAGATGAATGGATAAAGAAGATGTGGTATATATATACAATGGAATATTACTCAGCCATAAAAAAGAATGAAATAATGCCATTTGCAGCAACATGGATGGACCTAGAGATTATCATACTAAGTGAAGTAAGCCAGACAGAAAAAGATAAAATATCATATGATATCGCTTATATGTGGAATCTTAAAAAAAAAAAAAAAGATACAACCGAACTTGCATACAAAACAGAAATAGACCCACAGACATAGAAAACAAACTTATGTTTACCAAAGGGGAAAGAGGAGGAGGGATAAATTAGGAGTTTGGGATTAACAAATATATAAATTTTATTATATGTAATATAGATAACCAACAGGGACCTACTGTATAGCACAGGGAACTATACTCAATATTTTGTAATAACCTATAAGAGAAAAGAATCTGAAAAAGAATATATATATTCACACACACAGAGAATGTATATATATATGAATTATATATATAAAGAATATATATATCTAAATTACTTTGCTGTACACCTGAAACTAACACAGCATTGTAAATCAATTATACTTCAATTTAAAAAAACAGCTGGACAACTAAATGAAATTAAGAAAACAATGCATGAACAAATGAGAAGTTCAATAAAGAAAGAGAAACCATTGAAGAAAACCAAACAGAAATCCTAGAGTTGAAAAATATATTGATTGAACTGAAGAATTTACTAGAGAGCTTCAATAGCAGACCTGACCAAGCAGAAGAAAGAATTAGTTAACTAGAACACAGGTCACTTGAAATCATCCAGTCAGAGGAGCAAAAGGAATAAAAAGGAGTGAAGAAAGCCAACATGAATTATGAGATACCATTAAAAGAAGCAAGCTGTGCATCACTGTGTATCAAATCATCATGTGGTACACCTTAAACTTGTGTATGTTATACATCAATAATGTCTCAATAAGCTGAAAAAAAATATTGGAAGTATTTAAAGATTTAGATAGAAAAAAGACCTGAGGAATGAGTAGCAGTGCCATCTGATTGAGAAGCCAGTAAGGAACTGGAGGAAGAGCAGAACATTCCAGGCAGAGGAATTAGCATAAAGAGAGGTCCAGTGATGGGAAGGGCTTAGGGTGTTCAAGGATCTGAAGGAGAGCTAATGTGGTCAAGTGTAGAAAATGGGGTTAGGTATTCAGAACGCGTGAAAAGGACAAGATTTACATCATGCAGGGCCTTTGAGCCCATGTCATGGATTTTATACATAAATCCTGAGGTAATTTGCTTGAATTTTAATCTTCTCCATCTTTCATGTAGAACTTTTAAATTATGATTTAATATAATGTATTGACTGACATGGATATACTGTTTTTGAATGTCTTCTTATTTCCTTTTCCATTTTCCCATTGAGACTTTGTTCTTTAAGAAACACAGTGCAGAGTCTTTGGTTTCATTTGTAGTGAACCAGATTCTTCAGGTTACTGCTTCAGTTACATAATGTGGAGTAGGTTGATAAGTGTCATTAAAAATCTAATGTGGCGGTGGTTGTTGGTTAATAGAATCAATTGCAAAAACCTAAAATAGTAGAACTGGGGTGATCAAGTGTAAGGAATTTTTTTCTGGTAGTGAGATACGAAAGGCCTTATGAACTTAGAGAACAAGAGAGAGAGATGTGCCTTTGGTGTTTCTACACATGTCTAGGAAAGTAATTTATCAATGCAATTTTTATTGTCACTTCTAACCTAGATCCATTGTTGCTTTATTGCCTGCAAGCATCACAGTCAGAATTTTTTTTCTGTATAGGTTCTGGGATACCAGGACTTAACTTGTACAACTTATTTTAGACTAGAAATTTCCTGGAGTGGAACTTTATAAGCACTATTCTATTTTTTTGCTCAAAAAAAAGAGCAGTTGCTTTATTACATAGAGTTATCAATTATCTTTCTGGCTGTTTCTCTTGAACTAGTCATGCTTTTCTTTCTTCCTGTGGAGATACGTTATATAGCCAAAAATAAGTGTTTTCAACAGCTGAATGGAATGGAATTTAATTAAGTTTGAGTAATATAAAAACTTTTCCATTGGCTTTCTATGATTGAATTTGTAGTATGGAAAACTAAACCAATTCTTGTTTATGCTATCCAGGGTTACATAATTGCATTGTTTGAAAACAGTATAACCCCCCTTTCCCCCAAGAACATCATTTTGTCTTTTGCGTCTCAGTTTGGGGGTTGGATAGCATAATTTCTTCTCTTAACAGTGCATTTTCTCCTGCTTGTGGCTACTATTTGTATGATTTACTCATACAAGGAAATAAGTGGGAATAAGTGGGGCTGTTTATCTGTGACAGGGGTGTGGTTGCATACACCATTAGAGTTTTTGTTCTGAATTTAGTACTGCTGAATGCCCCTTCAGTACCTTTAGCTTGACCTCTGGTCTTAAGCATGAAGGGTGATAGACAGAAACAAGTAAAAGAGGGTAGTATGTTTGCTTGTGATATCTTAACCCATTGAGGGTGATTCTAAAATGCATTTGCTTCTCAGAGAAGAAAAGCAGTTGTTTTTAAAATATATTTTAATATACTTAAATATATAATTTAATATATTAACTTTGGTTGATTCTTCCCTTACTCCTAAAAAAAAAGACCACTCTCTGTTAAATCACATTGATTTTTAGGCTTGAATCATCCACCCTACTTGTGAGTTGGTCCATTCTTTCACACAAATTGAGTTTGATTTTAAACATTTTACTTGTACTGTCCCATTCACAATCCAGATCCTGAAATATACCCCACACATCTCAGCTAACGTGTTGAGTGATTACTGAAAGTTAGTTATGGTTTTTTCCACACTTGTTTATTCCAGTTATTCAGGATATTGTAATTATGTGTTTTTATCTTATATGGAACCAATGACATACTTGTAAGAAAAAAAATATTTCTGTGAAACTAAAGCTGAATGTTTTGGAAAGAAGATAAAAGTAAAAATCATTGTTTAAAAATCATTTTTGAATTAGGTAAAAGTGAGGTAATCATTGACTATGGGGGGAAATTTCTTTAAAAGTGTTTTAAACTGAAATTAGTTTCAAATGTCTTTAAGTAGTAGCCCTACTTTAACAAAACTGGAACTTGAGGGGTCCTTTTTGTACAATGCAGAATTTAAGGCATTGTATCACATGGTGAGCTTTGGACCTCTCCTGCATCAAAAATTGGTGAAGCAGTGTACATTTATATGTATAATTTCTCCATTCTTTAATGAGCTTCTTTTTTAGTTAATCCATAGCAGAATTATCACAGAAAGGGGCATCTTCTACAGTTTCTTATAAATAATTTGTTGATTCTGGGAGCTCCAAAAGGTAACACTTTTATGTAGAATGTTGTGTATTATAAATTATTTATAAAAACATTATAAATAGCTGATTCTCAAATAGTAAATAATGAAAAGCTACAGCAACTTTTCCACAGTGTGATATCTTTAAGATTTAACACAAACTAGGATAAATTTAGTCATATAAATTCGGTTTAATGCCAAAGACAAACTTATTAAAGAATATTGTAATTGTTTGCAATCCAAAAAGTTGGATTTCTTTCCCACCCTTTCACAAAAAGTATTAATAATTCCAAGCCTCAGGAAGTCAGGACAGCTACATCATGATATGACTTGCCTGGGTTTGATAATTTACTGAGGTAACTGCCAATTGCAATTAGGACCCTATGAGCTTAACCAGGATAGACTTAATTATTGGCTTACTATATTTAAATCAGAAAGAAAAGCTCATACAGAATTTTGTACCCATACCCTGAAAAAATGTGAAGCTGTTTTGGACTACAATTTCATAGCTTTTGTGGCTAATGAGGCATGAAGTAAATTGGCAAGCTCAGACTGCTCCGAGTACAGTGGTGCAGTGTGCATTTTCTAATTCCCAGCCCTTGGGATTCCAGCAAAGGTCACAAATTGAACAAAGTCAGGATTAATCAAAACTACAATCAAATAAAACCCAATCATTAATCCTCTTCTGAGTTACAGAGGAGTGATTGTGTCATTGTGTGAGAAACACTGAAGAGGGCTCTTTTGTAGTATGCAGGAAAATCAACAGTAGGTGTCAAACAGAAAAATGAAGCCCTGCAGGTGAAGCTGTCTCTGGAGCCAACAGACACTGGCAATTTATGCAGAGTTGCAAGTGAGCCTTTGGAGAGTTGAAAGGGGTGTTGGCACGAGCTGTAGAACACGCGGGGCTCTCGGTGGGGCCCTCCACAGAGATGAGTTCACGGGCCACAGCAGCCCTGTTCGCTGGGAAGCTTAGTGTTTGGAGGTAGCAGCTCCAAGCAACAGTCTCGCCCAGGTTAACTACCAAAAATTTACTGTGTGATTCTCAGCTCTTTGTAATTGTGAAGAAGAGTTTCTAGAAAAGCATTTCCTCTGTGGGAGTAATTAAGTGTTAGAATATGTCATACCCAACAAAAAGAGGGAAGAGTTCCCAAAGAAGAGAACTTTCAGCCCATATTTCTTCCATGCTCCTGACTTTTGACCTTACTGATGCTTGCTTGATGATAGCTCTTGTTATTTCTGCTACCATATAGTCCACAGTGATCATTTCTTCATTTTTCATTCCTTCGTGTCAAGTCAATGTCAGTTTTATTACCCAGGTATGCTGAGAGTATAATTTAATTTATTTATTTATTTACTTATTTTTGGCTGTGTTGGGTGTTCGTTTCTGTGCGAGGGCTTTCTCTAGTTGTGGCGAGTGGGGCCACTCTTCATCGCGGTGCGCAGTCCTCTCACTATCGCGGCCTCTCTTGTTGCGGAGCACAAGCTCCAGACGCGCAGGCTCAGTAGTTGTGGCTCACGGGCCTAGTTGCTCCGCGGCACGTGGGATCTTCCCAGACCAGGGCTCGAACCCGTGTCCCCTGCATTGGCAGGCAGATTCTCAACCACTGCGCCACCGAGGAAGCCCGAGAGTATAATTTAAGAATCAGTTTTGATGTTTAATTCATCCTTACTGTTGATGTTATACGTGGTATGTTTTTGCACGTGTGGTTTAAGGCTAGCACTTGCCTCTGTTGATTAGCTTTCTGCTCTGCTCACATAGCAAATAGGAAAATTCTTAATCCTTGCCCCATCTTGGCTTTGGTAACTGATTTGAAAGCCCCAAAACAGGTGATTGTTGTAATCACATGACTCATTGAGTTTCCGTTCCTCACATTGCTTTTTGCTGTTGATGTGCTAAGCGCTCTGGATACAGGGCACTGTCCGGTGTCCATGCACACACTGCTGGTCAGTCCCATAAACCTGCGTTGCTAAAAGTGTCGCCTGGGTTGATGGCAGAACTTCATTGTGATGAGGTATCACTTCAGACTTTGCCTTTCCATTTAAGTTCTTCTATATTACCTTTTGGTATCATTGCCGAAGCATCGTGAGTTGAGTTTATCGTTAGAAGTTTACATAATTTGACTTCTGTTTCATGCTTGTGGCCATCACAGAGATGTACCTGGCATGTTTAAATCCTGGATTTCTTTACTTAACCTGTAATAAGGTTTAATTTTCAGAGTGGCTAAAGCTCTGGTAGGACTGGGAAAGCATAGAGAACACTTGTGCGACTCTTGTGTGTTTATGGTGGGAGGAGGCCTCTCATTTTCTTTGACATACTGTCTTTCTGACTTTACATATGTAAACAAAATGTTAGACACATTGTTCTGCAGTTAGTATTTTAACTGAAAAGTGTTGTGTGTACTTATTAATGTCAACATAAAGATCTGCATATTCTGTTTAACAACTGCTTGGTGTTCCCTTGTATAGATGTCCCAATGTTTTTTCTATCATTTTTCTGCTCAAGGTCATACAGATTTTTTTTCCAGTTTTGCAGAATTACAAACAGTACTGCAAAGAACTTTGTTATACTTGCATCTTGTCACATATTTAAGCATATTCTCTGGGAGAGATTCATTAATGGGATTACTGAGTCAAAACGTGAAGCAAATTTTATTTTGATTCCCATTGCTAAACTCCTCTTAACAAAAGGCTCTACCACAGACTCCTGCGTGTACTGTGTATTATCTGGCTTTTAAGTTTTTGCTGACCCATTTCTGTATTTGGGATGCCTTCCGTTACTCCCTCTCATCCTCCTTCAGCAGTATGGTATTCCACAGTACTGTACTTACTTAGTCCTCCACCGATGGCCATTTAAGTTACTCCTGACACTTAGCCATTTTACACACACTGCTGCAAAATATTAACACATTCGTAATAAGACAGAATTTTCATAAATATAAGAATAACTTGTATAAAAGGTATTTCAACCGTTGTGCGAGTATTTTTTCTGTAGCATAAAACCCCAGCAGTGGAATTGTAGGGTAAGACAGCATATGCATCTGTAATTCTAGCTAATATTGTTGAATGAAAAAGCAGGACGGAAAGCAGTGTGCAAAGTGTTTTCAAGGGGGAGGCAAAAGCATATGCGTATGCAGGCACACACATGCTTATGTGTTATCATCTGGGTCAGTGGGAGGGAAATGACGGACAAAGGTCAGACAAGCACACACGCATAAATATATAATTTTCAATCATTTAAAAAATTTTTAACCATGTGAATGTTTTACCTATGTAATATTTTAAATATTTCTTTAACATAGTAGTAAAAGCATGAGCTTTCAAATTAGAACTAAATTTAAATGTGCACTGTGTGACCTTCAGCATAAACATTTAATTTACTCTGAATCTCTGTTTTCTCACATATGTAAATGAAACTAGTAGATGCTTGTCTTGCAGAGTTGCGTAATTCAATGAGAAACTGTGGGAAAGTGGATAACACAGTAGCCAGCTCATGCTGCATTTGAGCAGAGAGCAAGTTCTTTTGGATTCCTTCCATTCTTTCAGCCAAAGATATTTCTGTAATATGAAATCCTGAGAGGTAGTATTTAGAGGGATAAAGCTTAATCAGAGAATGTCTGTTGTCTATTGCACTCTATTTAAATGTGAATATAGAGGCAGAATTGAACCATTTATCTTACTCAGAAGGAGACCATTACCCAGGCTTGATCTTTGTGACGGTGACTTCTTTTATGTTACCAGACAATGGAAAAATGAATACGAGTGGGAAACTAATATATATTTATTAGTTTTATATATATACACACACACGCAGAGAGAATAGAGCTGTTACAGTGAGTAAAACATTTATTCAGAAGCTGACATGAGCAACCCTTAAGCCAGGCTCATATGTTATCAGGCATGTATGTTGTAGTCTTGTATTGATGTGTGTGTGTGTGTGTTTGTGTGTGTGTGTAAACTGGATCTACTTACAAGCCACTATAATTTAGCCAGTGATAGCTTCTGGGTAATTCCTGCAAAGAAATAAATTTTGAATTAGTGTTGTGTATATACGCATAGCGGAAGAATATCAGCTTTTGAAAATAACAAGTACATGTTATCACTACAATGTATTAAAATGTCTTGTGTTTCTTCCAAATTTACTCCATTAGTTTTCCCTCCCAAGTCATTTGTACCTCAAGGACTTCATAAAACTTTCCTTGTCAAGAATATCAAATTAGAAAAGACTCTTGGCAAGTTTCTATAAAACTTTCTAGAAACCAGTGGTTTCTACAAACATCCAAGCTGCCTTGAGTATTGGTCTCCAACTCCAAAGAACCAAAGAGATCCTAAGTGCAATTCTTTTTGTTTTGTTTTGTTTCTTTTTTCTTTTATTCTCTTCCCAAAATTTTGCATCTTGCATATGACTTTTATCCTTTTTCCTCTACATCAGTTTGCTTGGGAGTGCTTTAGATTACCCACTCCAATCTCTTTGCCACTTCAGATGGTCAGCAATTATAAAAGATAAATTATTCACTGGCACAAATAAAGGTGTAGCTATGAAAGTCCTTCTTTTTATATTTACTACTTAAGAGAACAGAAAGTGATTTTAGGTGATTTAAATTGACTTCATAGGATATTAATCTAATTACTGTCCAGACTTTCTTCTGAAATGTTACAAGAATTCATATTCAGAAGCATACTCAAATGCTGTAACTCATTCTTATGTTAATATACTATCTACTTCTTTGCCTATAAGTCTTTGGATGACCTCTGCTTAAATTCACTAAAATATCTAAACATGTAATATGTATACACACACATACTGCATTCTGTGTTACTGAAGGAAGTTTCACTTAATAATACTTTCCTATCTACATGTAGAACATTTTGATATTTTATACTATTTCACTTATTTCAGTTAGTGCAGTTAGAACAGCACTAAAATAACGGATACTACTGTGTTCTTTACTTTGTTTATCAAGAGTTCTGGTGTCCACCATTTCTGACTCTTTGAAGATGTTACAAAACCTCAAGGTTTTCACATATTTTCCTCAGAAGGTCAGCTTCCACATGGGCTACCTTATCTATAAACATGACAGTTCCTACGTGCGGACTACAACATACACAATTACGCATCAGGTCTGCAGTTTGTATTCTGTTCCACCTATATAATATAGAATAACTATCCAATGTATACAACATTCAAAAATATTTGGGGGGGGTAACTTTTGCAATTTACATTTTACAGTTTTTTTCTGTGGCCGCAAAGCTTAGCTAACCCTTAAAGAGTCTTATTATTACAAGAAATATTGCATAGAACAAAAATGCCACATGCTCCTTCTAGAATGATTCTGGGACTCCTCTTTGACTCTCCTGCTCACAAACATTTTGTTTCTAAATACTTGATTTCTCTTGTCCTCTCTGTACCATAATTTGTACCTTCATGGTGATTTTTGCTTAGATTTCCTTAATTGCCTCCTAAGTGGTCTTCTTGTCTCATTGTAATGCATGCTTCACATTGCCTGACGTAATGATGGGTATAAAATTCAGATCTGCTGAATCTTCTCCTTAAAATTTTTCAGCGTCACTATCTCCTCCCTTTACATCCTCCAGAAGAAAACTTATTTTCCTTAGTATGGTGTGTGTAGCTCTCCATGATCCCTCTCCTGCTTTCTGCCGCCCGTACACGTGGTTGTGGTTCATGTATTCTTGTTGCTGCGTAGTAGTCCAGGCTATGACTGTACCTTAGCTTATTTATCCATTCAACTGTAGATCAAAACTTGTTTGGATACCTTACAGAAAGACCACACTAGATTTTATTTACCTCTTTCCTTATAGTCTCTTCCAATAGGTTCACTATTTATTGAGGCCAGATTGTTTTCATCTTGTACCTTCTAGTACATTACATGGCCTGTGAGTGTTTTTTGAAAGAATGGAGAGAGGGAGGAGGAAGGTTATTCTATTATCGTAGAACGAATTAGACAATATCCATCACCATTCTTAGAATGGTAATTTTTTTTCTTTATAAATTTATTTATTTTTGGCTGCGTTGGGTCTTCGTTGCTGCGCACAGTCTTTCTCTAGTTGCGGCGAGCGGGGGCTACTCTTTGTGCGGGTTTCTCATTGAGGTGGCTTCTCTTATTGTGGAGCACGGGCTTCAGTAGTTGTGGCTCGCAGGCTCTGTAGTTGTGGCTCGCGGGCTGTAGAGCGCAGGCCTCAGTAGTTGTGGCGCACGGGCTTAGTTGCTCCGCGGCATGTGGGATCTTCCCGGACCAGGGCTCGAACCTGTGTCCCCTGCATTGGCAGGCGGATTCTTAACCACTGCGCCACCAGGGAAGCCCTAGAATGGTCATTAAAAAAACAAAATCTGCCCTATATTTCTCAGGCTGCTTCCTGCAGCTGTGTTCACTCATAGGCCTTTGTAATGGAAAAGTGAATTCTCAGCACCTCTTTTTAAAATGTAGGGATTTATTAAGCTGCGACTTGCCCATTATCTCTACTTAGTAAATTCTTCCACTCCCATGACTAGGGAGCACATTTTTATTTCTCTTAGACACAAAGTTGTCTACATGAAATCAGTGGTAGAGTGTTCATATATAAAATTAAGCTCTCACAGTTGGTGGAAGAATACTGATGTCAAATGGAATCAGACCTGTACCTTTCTGAACCTTTCCATGCCAGGAATCCACTAGGAATGAGATTAACCTTAGAATTTGGAAAAGGGAATCCTTATCATATAAAGTGTAATCTGAGGAGACACAGAATTAAGAATTCCAGTTTGTTGTTCAGATCCATTCATAAACTCAGTCTTTACTGAGTTCATCCAGAATTTTCCTTACATGTTCTTATTCAAGAAGTTACAATGTTGTGATTGAAGCATAGGGAATCCCTCAGGATTTTGTCCTGGATTTAACTTAGTTTCTTGATATGCAGCTACATTGTGTCTTTTCTAAACTGGAAGCAAAACTGATGCAAAGAGAGGTGGCCCTTGTCAGTTCACAGTCACTCTAATAGGAAGCAGGATTGATTAATGGGGTGGAAAATAAAGGTTTGTTTTTTTTTAATACATTTGAGAAAGAAGTAAAGTCACCCCTCGTTATTTGTGGGTTCCGTATATGCCAATTCACCTGTTGCTAACACTTATTTGTAACTCCAGACGCAGCACTCAGACACTCTCACAGCCACTCGTGGACGTGGGCAGAGTGGCTGGGCTTTGTGACTCACCTCCGTGCACATCCCGCTGGGGCTGAGCCACGTGCTGTGTGCCTTCTCGTCTGGCTCTCACACTCCACACAGGGTCCTCTTCACGGTCTGTGGAGGCCACTTGTTTCCCTTCTTTGCACAAAGGGCTGCCTGGCGTACCTCTGACGTGCCTTACGGAGGAAACACGTGTGCTGGTGAAGCTCCATTCAGGCGTGAGCAGTAAGTCGTGTTCTTGGCCTGGAGTCCAGTGTTAACGAGTCAACAGTATGTGTTAAATATGGTGTCTTTAACAAAAACACACATAAAACATGGTTAGGTGTTGACTGGTTGCTGTAAACGTTGTACCCAGAAGCTCGCAGGAACCTCATCCTGTATTTCCCTTAGGAGCAGCGGATCAGGACTTGTGAATTCAGTGTTCACAGCCACTTTATAGAGCATCACTACCACGAGTAAGGGGCATTGTCTGCACTTGATTGCCTTTTACTCCTGCTGTTAACAAGCTGGATTTACTCCTATTTTCTCAGTCTTTTCCCTCCAGCACCTATTACAAATCAATTGACCTTCACTTTGCTACACATATTTGTAACTTTATCTCAGGATTAAATTTTTTTTGCTGCATATTCTCATGAGACACAAGTACCTCTTGTGACAGTAGCAGTTGCCTGCTGCTCATACACCGTGGAGTCTGATGGTCAATGATGTTTTTAAGTCATCAATTTATATATTGAATTATCAGCATAGAAAATGTAGCTTCTGCTTGGAATTATCTCTTTTACTTCTGAGTGTAATTTAAAGGCAAACTGGCTTCATTCCTAGAAACTTGAGACTTTTAAAGTTTGTTCTACTCCTGATGAAGATTCTCTATGGGCACTTCAGATGGAGTATCTTTTACCCGTGGTTTTAGGTACTATACTGGGAAAGCAGGCAGTTGGTTTAGAAATCTTTATAAATAACACTTGGGTGCTTATATAATAAGTGTTTGTCTTCCTTTAGTGTTTCCTGCTTCCGTAAGTTTATTGAATTCATTGTACCCAACTACATAGTGTGGAGCATTTCTCGCCTTTCATGCTAATAAAATTAAATAAATACATAATCGCTCCTAGAAATAAGGAATTACTTCTTTCCATACTAGTTCTTTTAGAACCAGTGATCAGATCATTTTCTGTGTTTTAATGCTTTGAGGAGTAGTCAGTCATACGCTTGCAAGTTTATAATAGGAGATTGAATAAATATAGGACTATATACTTGAATTGATATCTACCCACTTGATACAGTAAGGGACTTAGATCCCACACTGTTAAAGTATTTGACATTGAATTAGTCTTATGCAGTGTTTAGAACTATGGGAATTTCTAATCTACTCCTGGGGGAAAATACCTAATTGGAGACACCACCTTTTTCAATATGAAATTTCAGAATTTATTTACTTAACAAAAGTTAAGAAGCAAACTGTTATCTTTTCTGTCCTCATTGTGTGTGGATGCTCTATAATATTTTGTACCCTACTAGTTAACCCCCTCCTTTTTTTTTTTCCCTCGAAACTGTTTCCTCCCTTTGACTCTGTGGTACCCTTTTCTCATACTTCTTATTTATCTCTGGTAATGACCTTTTTTTTTGTTTTGAACCGTAATTCTGTATTTTAGTTATTTGTTTGTAAATCTGTGTTCCCCACTTGACTGTGAATCGTTTCTCATTTATCTCTCTCCATCGCAATACCTAGCACACATTAATTATTATCATATATAGTAGATAGTAAGTAATTATGGACGCGAACTGTTTGCACTGCTTGAGTGTTGGTGCCCCCTTCGGCCTGAGCTTGCCCGTCTGCCATCCGCACTCACTCTGGGCAGGCTTCCCTCCCTTTACTACTGAGAGGTTGTGTTGAAGAAGGGGAGCTCTGGAACCAGACTGCCTCCTGAGTCCTCTGTCTTCAGCCTGTTTTCACCTTTGAATTCCGACTTCACTCGCTGCTAAACAGCTTTTCACACGGTAAATATGGCGGTATCGTTTCCCAACTTAAAATTCTTTCAGTAGCACCCATCTCCTAGAGGATAAACCTAACTTCTTACAGAGCCCTGCGCAATCTAGTCTAAGCTGTCTTCCTAGCTCCTTCTCCTACCCTCTCTTCTCTCCTCCTCTCCTGCACCTTACCCTTGCACCATACACGCAAACATCCTAAACACAATGATTTTTGACCTCTTGTGGTTTGTTGGTTTGCTGGAAATGGGGCCACTGCAGTGTCCGTTAGGAAGCAGTGATGTTTACTTTTGAGGAAGGCATTCCCCTCTTCAGATTTATTAATTCGTTTAACAAGCTTAAATTATTAAGTCTGGTCATTATTATTGGCCAGATACTGATAGGTGATAAGAGGGGGAGCAATAATACAAAGGTAAATAAAACCCCGGGAGTTCACAATAGAGAACACAGGCTCAAAACGAATGTAAGATGGTATCTGGTAAAGGTATGGAAGCTCAAAGGAAGAACCAGCTCACAGGGAATTTGATGAGGAGGAGATCACAGAGGAGATGATGACAAATGAGTTATGGTTTAAAGATTAAGATTTTCGCCACAGAGGGAAGGAGGAGGAGGAGGAGGAGACTCATTCTGGGCTGGTCAGCACTGGAGCTGCGTGGATGGAGGGAGCTGCTCCGTGGAGACAGACTGTACTTGAAGGCCGGGGAAGTCTTCTGTGCGGATGAAAGGAAGAGTGATCCCGGTCAGTCTGCAGCGCTAAAGGCATGGCTGTGTTCGGGCAGCAGCAGGCAGAAAGTTGGGAGCACACTGTGAAGACATCAGTGTGTGTTTCCCAAGCTTTGGGCATTTTTCCTGTATTTCGAGCCTTTATTGTAAGGATATAAAAATAACAAGTTTGTATCTCTTAGGAATACCCTCTGGTCACTATGTGGGCAGTAGATGAGGATGGGGACCGGGCAACAAGAGCCTGTCGGGAGTGGGTACGGGAGCCCGAAGAAGCGACTTCAGTCAGGAAATGGCAGAAGGGGTGGCGAGTCTCTCAAGAGTAAAACATAGAGAATTTAGGTCACTGGTACCTTTTGAGACTCCTGAGAGGCAGTACAGTTTTTTTTACATTACAGACTTCAGAGTCAAACAGGGCTGGACACAAACCCTGTCTCTGCTGCCTACTCTGTAGGTGTGACCTTGGGCAAGTTAGCCTCTGTGAGCCAACTTCCATCACTTAGGAGAATGAGCAGAGCAGTCGCTACCCACAGGGATGCTGTCAGCATCTTGCCATGAGAAGAGAGCTCGGTGTGGACCAGCTCCCGATGCACTTTGGTCTCCTTCCTTCCTTTCCGTTCTCTTACTTTACATGTAAGGGAACTGGCATTCGGAATGGCCAAGTGATTCATGCACAGTCAGAAGCCAACTTAGTGACAGAACTGGTGCCAGATCCCACTTTGATTGCCACTGGATTCTTTCGACTATTCCAAGAAACATCCATATTCATTTATTCGCATGTGTACAGTTTTCAATGAGAAAAAAAAAACTATTGGTTCATCTTTTTTTTCTATCTTGTAAGATCTGGGGCTTATAGAAATTGCTGTGAATTAAGCATTCACACACTGACCCCATTCCAGAAAGGCGGGTGTTGGATTCCAGCATATGAACATCTTCAGTGATGATAATTCCACAGTTCTCAGCAGTTTCTTTTAGGTCCACCTTTTCTCAACTGATACAGTTCTCCAATTCTGAACTTTTATCTTTATTGAAAATTGCTGTAACTTGCCTCAGTAGTCATTTCCCCATTTTGAGCCTGTTTGTATTTTCTAAACTTTCATTTCCAACTTGGTTTTCCAGTTTGCCAACCTCCATTTGTCCATTTTAGGTTTTGTTGGATGAATTCAATTACCTCTGACTTTCTTTTCCACGTGTGATTTTCCTTACTCTTGCTGATTAAAAATTAGTAAGAGTTCCTGTGCCTCAACAGTGGATTAATAAAGAGAATTCTAGTCTAGGAATTGAGAAACCTTCTTTTTCTTCCATCTCTCTTTTTATTGCTAGGCTTCTTCAACATCACAATAGGAAAAATTACATTTGTAAAGTAATCTTATATCTTTAAAAAGAGGGTCCAAGTTGGTATACAGTATTTGTTTTGTGAGGAATGTGAATATTCTATATACTTTTGACAATAAAGTTGGGCATAAGTATGTAGTGTCTGAAACCTGAATAATTCTAATTTTAAAGTCTGAGTGTGGGCAGAAAGAATAGTACATCAGTTGTAGAGAAATTGTGTGGCCACGTTTTACCCAGAGAAAAATTAAAGACTTAAACCCACATTCCAAAATAGAAAAGACGTTGGGAAAATATTTTGCTTAGAAGGAATGATTGCTTTTTGTTTTTGTCTGCTTTAAAAAACAAAACAAAAAAACGAAAAACCCCACATGTTTCTTCTTTTAAATGTGCAACACGAAAGTACTTCTTGAGACCATTGTTAGCTGTTTCTCCCTCCCACTGTGCTTCACTCTCTTTACCAGGATTTCAGTTCTGCTGTGTTACCTTCTAAGCTCTGCGTCTCAGTCAGACTTGAGCCCACGTTGTTAGGGTCATATCAGAGGTGAGTCAGTTCTCCTGTCTCCCCCAGACTCACATGTCCACTTTCCCACCCTTAGTCCTGATAATAGGGTATTCGAATGGTGCCCATGTAATGGCAAATCCAGTGTTAGGCATTTCCTACTCTGAGCTAATCGATCCAATAAATTAAAGTGGATAAATGGGTGCAGTAGGTTTAAAACATATCTGTCTGTTATGGATTTGCTTTTACTTTAGAGAAGTCAGGAAGTCCAGGACTCCTTAAGAGGCTCAGCCTTCTCTCACCCTTGGCAGCTGACAGGCATACTGATGAGGTGATAATGAACCTGAAAGTCCGCCCTCCTGGCCGAGTGGGAGGGGAACCCAGACAGTGCACTTGCCTCACTCTGGAGCCTGCCAAGATTTTTACTTCTTCCTAGAATGCATCGCAAGAAGATTAACAGGTGGACTTGCCAGGGTACCTGTCACTCATGGAGACCAAAGAATAATATACAGCGTGTTACTCTCAACATAGCAAGTCAGAGGTTATAGGCCCAGTCACTGTAATCCAGGCAAAGAGGAAACATTGGAAGGACTGTGTGTGTGTGTGTGTGTGTGTGTGTGTGTGTGTGTGTGTGAGAGAGAGAGAGAGAGAGAATGAGAATGAATTATGTGCAGAGAACTAACTGTGGCCACATTTTACCCAGGGTGAGGATGAGGGAGATAATATATATTTTAAAACTATCTGATACTGCATATAGTATGCCAAATTACACATCCCAGAATTATTAGCTACACCTGTTTATTTGATTTCTGGGAATGTTTTCGAACCATCTCAAACTCAATTGAAAACAATGTCAGTACTTAAAGTAAACCTTCCAGTGTTGTTTTCAGTTTCAGATGCTGGTGAATCTCTCATTATTCTAAATGGAGATTATGCTTCCGCTGACCATTGTTCTCCAGGTCTCACAACAGTGAAGCATTTGCTCCCTCTTCCGTCTGTGCACCCCTCCCCACCTCACATACTGCACCCCTGCAGGCAGCGGCACTGCACGCACACACTCTGCCCCACACAGTGGCAGCTCAGTGTGAACAGGCAAACGTTGTTTAATTAATGAATGCTTACTAAACATGGAATATTGCTGGGCTTTGAAAGTCTCTAAAATTTAAAAATAATCAATTATGTGCAGCAAAAAAATTTATTATTTTTGTAATGTATGATACCCTCTGCATTGCTCAATGTTCCTTTCATACACACTCCTGTAACGAAAAATCTTTACTTGTGAACAGCAAACCTTTACAGGATGAGTTAGAATGTCACCGTGTACTAGGCGAGAAGAGCTGTGCGCCTCTTCCGTTACTTTGGCAGCTCGTTGCTTTGTGTCTTGTGATTTTTCTTTTTTAATAAGTCAATCAAATGCAATAAGATAGTTTTTCAGTTTCTGATACTCGGTCTATAATTCAAGTAATAACATTTTGTGTGATTCCAGTGTTCAAGATATGGGGTGGGTTTTTTTATGGAAAATTTTAAACATATTTAAAAGTAGAACAAGTAAAACAGTGAACTTTGGTGTTTGTCATTCATCTTTAACAGTGATCAACTTATGACTAATTTTATTTTATCTGTATTCTTACTTCCCCCATTCTGTTTTATTTTGAAGCAAATTGTAGACATATTATTGTATCCTAAGTCATTCAGTATATATTTCTAGAAGATGAGAGTTCTGTTTAAAACATGGCAACAGTACGATTATCACAGCTGAAAAAACTTAACAGTAATTCTTTATTTTCATCGAAGTTAGTGTAAACATTTACTAGGCTGTTTCTAAATGGTTTGTACTTTTGATTTTTTGTAGCTTGTGGAACTCAGCATCCAAACCAATGTCTATGTTGAAGCTGCTTTATATGTCTCTTAAGTCTATTTTAAGTTCCCTTCCATCTCTTTTACCCCTTTCAGTTTGTTGAAAAAAACCCAAGTTCTTAGCCCTGCATTCTGGGTTTGGCTAATTACATCACTATGGAGACATTTAACATTTTTCCATTAATAGAATTTTTTATTATAAATTGATTCTTAGATTTACAGGCTTGTCAAATTAAAATGTTTTCAGTAATCACATTCTTGTTGGTAATGTTGCTATTTAATCATATAGGTCAAAATTAGAGTTAGAATCTCAGCCATTTTTTAGCTGCGTGAATTCAAATAAGTTAATTTATCTGTGTCTCTCCCATCTCTGAAATGAAAATAATTATAGCGCCTCTTTGGGTTGTTGTGAGAATTCAATCAACATTGTTATCAGTCATGGTTGTGATCATAGTAATCAAAAGGTGTATCAATGGCTTAAAATTGGTCCTCTGATTTCAGGAAATATTTGATAGGTCATTTCCTACTTATTATGTGATGAAACACTTGTCTTTTTGATATTCATAGAGAGGCTCCTTCTCTTTCCTTTCTTGGCTTTAGGCAGGATATGAACTTAGGGAAGGTTTTTTTTTATATATAGTGTCAATTCTTTTACTTTTTTTTATTTAAAAAAATTTTTTTAACATCTTTATTGGAGTGTAATTGCTTCACAATGTTGTGCTAGTTTGCGCTGCACAACAAAGTGAATCAGTCATATGCATACGTATATCCCCATATCCCCTCTTCTTACATCTCCCTCCCTCCCACCCTCCCTACCCCTCCCCTCTAGATGGTCACAAAGCACCGAGCTGATCTCCATGTGCTATGCAGCTGCTTCCCACTAGCTATCTATTTTATATTTGGTAGTGTGTATATGTTAATGCTACTCTCTCACTTAGTCCCAGCTTACCCTTCCCCCTCCCTGTGTCCTCAAGTCCTTTCTCTACGTCTGTGTCTTTATTCCTGTCCTGCCCCTGGGGTCATCAGAACCATTCAATTTTTTTTATTCTATATATATGTATTAGCGTACGGTATGTGTTTTTCTCTTTCTGACTGACTTCACTCTGTATGACCGACTCTAGGTCCATCCACCTCACTACAAATAATTCAATTTCATTTCTTTTTATGGCTGAATAATATTCCATTGTATATATGTGCCGCATCTTCTTTATCCATTCATCTGTTGATGGACACTTAGATTGTTTCCATGTCCTGGCTATTGTAAATAGAGTTCCAATGAACACTGTGGTACATGACTCTTTTTGAATGATAGCTTTCTCAGGGTATGTGCCCAGTAGTGGGATTGCTGGGTCATATGGTAGTTCTATTTTTAGTTTTTTAAGGAACCTCCATACTGTTCTCCATAGCGGCTGTATCAATTTACATTCCCACCAACAGTGCAAGAAGGTTCCCTTTTCTCCACACCCTCTCCAGCATTTATTGTTTGTAGATTTTTTGATAATGGTCATTCTGACTGGTGTGAGATGATACCTCATTGTAGTTTTGATTTGCATTTCTCTAATGATTAGTGATGTTGAGCAGCCTTTCACGTGTTTGTTGGCAATCTGTATATCTTCTTTGGAGAAATGTCTGTTTAGGTCTTCTGCCCATTTTTGGATTGGGTTGTTTGTTTTTTTGATATTGAGCTGCATGAGCTGCTTGTATATTCTGGAGATTAATTCTTTGTCAGTTGCTTCGTTTGCAAATATTTTCTCCCATTCAGAGGGTTGTCTTTTCGTCTTGTTTATGGTCTCCTTTGCTGTGCAAAAGCTTCTAAGTTTCTTTAGGTCCCATTTGTTTATTTTTGTTTTTATTTCCATTTCTCTAGGAGGTGGGTTAGAAGGGGTCTTGCGGTGATTTATGTCATAGAGTGTTCTGCCTATGTTTTCCTCTAAGAGTTTAATAGTGTCTGGTCTTACATTTAGGTCTTTAATCCATTTTGAGTTTATTTTTGTGTATGGTGTTAGGAAGTGTTCTAATTTCATTCTTTTACATAGAGCTGTCCAGTTTTCCCAGCACCACTTATTGTAGAGGCTATCTTTTCTCCATTATATATTCTGGCCTCCTTTATCAAAGATAAGATGACCATATGTGCATGGATTTATCTCTGGGCTCTCTATCCTGTTCATTGATCGATATTTCTGTTTTTGTGCCAGTACCATACTCTCTTGATTACTGTAGCTTTGTATTATAGTCTGAAGCCAGGGAGCCTGATTCCTCCAACTCCATTTTTCTTTCTGAAGATTGCTTTGGTTATTCGGGGTCTTTTGTGTTTCCATACGAATTGTGAAATTTTTTTGTTTTAGTTCTGTGAAAAATGCCATTGGTAGTTTGATAGGGATTGCATTCACTCTGTAGATTGCTTTGGGTAGTATAGTCATTTTCACAATGTTGATTCTTCCAATCCAAGAACATGGTATATCTCTCCATCTGTTTGTATCATCTTTAATTTCTTTCATCAGTGTCTTATAGTTTTCTGCATACAGGTCTTTTGTCTCCTTAGGTAGGTTTATTCCTAGGTATTTTATTCTTTTTGTTACAGTGGTAAATGGGAGTGTTTCCTTAATTTCTCTTTCAGATTTTTCATCATTAGTGTATAGGAATACAAGAGATTTCTGTGCATTAATTTTGTATCCTGCTACTTAACCAAATTCATTGATTAGCTCTAGTAGTCTTCTGGTAGCATCTTTAGGTTTCTCTATGTATAGTATCATGTCATCTGCAAACAGTGACAGTTTTACTTCTTCTTTTCCGATTTGTATTCCTTTTATTTCTTTTTTTTCTCTGATTGCTGTGGCTAGAACTTCCAAAAGTATGTTGAATAATAGCAGTGAGAGTGTGTAACCTTGTCTTGTTCCTGATCTTAGAGGAAATGGTTTCACTTTTTCACCATTGAGAACGATGTTGGCTGTGTGTTTGTCATATATGGCCTTTATTATGTTGAGGTAGGTTCCCTCTGTGCCTACTTTCTGGAGAGTTTTTATCGTAAATGGGTGTTGAATTTTGTTGAAAGCTTTTTCTGCATCTTTTGAGATTATCATATGGTTTTTATCCTTCAGTTTGCTAATATGGTGTATCACATTGATTGATTTGCATATTTTGAAGAATCCTTGCATTCCTGGGATGAACCCCACTTGATCATGGTGTATGATCCTTTTAATGTGCTCTTGGATTCTGTTTGCTAATATTTTGTTGAGGATTTTTGCATCTATGTTCATCAGTGATATTGGCCTGTAGTTTTCTTTTTTTGTGACATCTTTGTCTGGTTTTGGTATCAGGGTGATGGTGGCTTCATAGTATGAGTTTGGGAGTGTTCCTCCCTCTACTATATTTTGGAAGAGTTTGAGAAGGATAGGTGTTAGCTCTTCTGTAGTGTTTGATAGAATTTGCCTGTGAAGCCATCTGGTCCTGGGCTTTTGTTTGTTGGAAGATTTTTAATCACAGTTTCAATTTCAGTGCTGGTGATTGGTCTGTTAATATTTTCTATTTCTTCCTGGTTCAGTCTCAGAAGGTTGTACTCTTCTAAGATTTTGTCTGTTTCTTCTAGGTTGTCCATTTTATTGGCATATAGCTGCTTGTAGTAATCTCTCATGATCCTTTGTATTTCTGTAGCGTCAGTTGTTACTTCTCCTTTTTCATTTCTAGTTCTGTTGATTTGAGTCTTCTCCCTTTTTTTCTTGATGAGTCTGGCTAATGGTTAATCAATTTTGATTATCTTCTCAAAGAACCAGCTTTTAGTTTTATTGATCTTTGCTATCGTTTCCTTCATTTCTTTTTCATTTATTTCTGATCTGATCCTTATGATTTCTTTCCTTCTGCTAACTTTGGGGTTTGTTTATTCTTCGTTCTCTAATTGCTTTAGGTGTAAGGTTAGGTTGTTTATTTGAGATTTTTTTTGTTTCTTGAGGTAGGATTGTATTGCTAAAAACTTCCCTCTTAGAACTGCTTTTGCTGCATGCCATAGGTTTTGGGTGGTCGTGTTTTCATTGTCATTTGTTTCTAGGTATTTTTTGATTTCCTCTTTGATTTCTTCAGGTTATTAAGTAGTATATTGTTTAGCCTCCATGTGTTTGTATTTTTTACAGATTTTTTCCTGTAATTGATATCTAGTCTCATAGCGTTGTGGTTAGAAAAGATACCTGATACGCTTTCAATTTTCTTAAATTTACCAAGGCTTGATTTGTGACCCAAGTTATGGTCTATCCTGGAGAATGTTCATGAGCACTTTAGAAAAAAGTGTATTCTGTTGTTTTTGGATGGAATGTCCTATAAATATCAATTAAGTCCATCTTGTTTAATGTGTCATTTAAAGCTTGTGTTTCCTTATTTATTTTCATTTTGGATGATCTGTCCATTAGTGAGAGTGGGGTGTTAAAGTCCCCTACTATTATTGTGTTACTGTCAATTTCCCCTTTTATGGCTGTTAGCCTTTGCCTTATGTATTGAGGTGCTCCTATGTTAGGTGCATAAATATTTACAATTGTTATATCTCCTTCTTGGATTGATCCCTTGATCATTATGTAGTGTCCTTCTTTGTCTCTTGTTACAGACTTTATTTTAAAATCTGTTTTTTCTGATACGAGAATTGCCACTCCAGCTTTCTCTTGATTTCCATTTGCATGGAATGTCTTTTTCCATCCCCTCACTTTCAGTCTGTATGTGTCCCTAGGTCTGAAGTGGATCTCTTGTAGACAGCATATATACAGGTGTTGTTTTTGTATCCATTCAGCCAGTCTGTGTCTTTTGGTGGGAGCATTTAATCCATTTACATTTAAGGTAATTATCGATATGTATGTTCCTATTACCATTTTCTTAATTGTTTGGGGTTTTTTTGTAGGTCTTTTCCTTCTCTTGTGTTTCCTGCCTAGAGAAGTTCCTTGAGCATTTGTTGTAAAGCTGGTTTTGTGGTGCTGAATTCTCTTAACTTTTGCTTGTCTGTGAAGGTTTTAATTTCTCCGTCGAATCTGAATGAGATCCTTGCTGGGTAGAGTAATCTTGGTTGTAGGTTTTTCCCTTTCATCACTTTAAATTTGTCCTGCCATTCCCTTCTGGCTTGCAGAGTTTCTGCTGAAAGATCAGCTGTTAACCTTATGGGGATTTCCTTGTATGTTATTTGTTGCTTTTCCCTTGCTGCTTTTAAAATGTTTTCTTTGTATTTAATTTTTGATAGTTTGATTAATATATGTCTCGGCCTGTTTCTCTTTGGGTTTATCCTGTATGGGACTCTCTGTGCTTCCTGGACTTGATTGACTATTTCCTTTCCCATGTTAGGGAAGTTTTCGACTATAATCTCTTCAGATATTTTCTCAGACCCTTTGTCTTTCTCTTCTTCTTCTGGGATCCCTGTAATTTGAATGTTGGTGCGTTTAATGGTGTCCCAGAGGTCTCTGATACTGTCCTCAATTCTTTTCATTCTTTTTTCTTTATTCTGCTCCCTGGTAGTTATTTCCACCATTTTATCTTCCAGCTCACTTATCTGTTCTTCTGCCTCAGTTATTCTGCTATTGATTCCTTCTAGAGTATTTTTAATTTCAGTTATTGTGTTGTTTGTCACTCTTTGTTTGCTCTTTAGTTCCTCTAGATCCTTGATAAATGTTTCTTGTATTTTCTACATTCTGTTTCCAAGATTTTGGATCATCTTTACTATCATTACTCTGAATTCTTTTTCAGGTAGGTTGCCTATTTTGTCTTCATTTATTTGGCCTTGTGGGTTTTTACCTTGGTCCTTTGTCTGTAAAAAATTTTTTCTCATTTCTTTTTTTTTTTTTTTTTCTTCATGGGTGGGGCTGTATCCCTGTCTTACTGGTTGTTTGGTCTGAGACATCCAGCACTGGAGTTTGTAGGCAGTTGGATAGAGCCAGGTCTTGGTGCTGAGATTATGACCTCAGGGAGGCCTCACCCTGATTGATATTCCCTGGGGTCTGAGGTTCTCTGTTAGTCCAGTGGTTTGGACTCGGAGCTCCCACCACAGGAGCTCAGGACAGACCTCCGACCTGGGAACCAAGATCCTGCAAGCTGCATGGCACGGCAAAAAAAAAAAAAGAGAGAAAGAAGAAAACCAGTGCAATATCAAAGAATAAAAAACAAAATAAAATTAGAAAATAGAACCACAACAGAAAAAAGTGAAAGAAGGGGGGGGGGTGGGGGGAACAAGCCAAAAGGAGATAATAATAACGAAGTATAAAGAATAAAATAAAATTAGAAAAATAAAAGATTTATTAGGAAAAATAAAAGTATAAATGAATCTACAAGGTAAAATAGAACCCCAATCTAAAAGAGGAAAAAAGAAAAAACAAAAAGCATTGGTTCTGGGGGGGAGTTCAGGTGGGGCGGTGGAACTTAGGCATGGGTGGGGTTTAGGGTGGGGCGGGACCGAGGCGGGTGGGGGGTGGGGGGGGTGACATGTGTGGGGGCAGGGCGTTGTTCAGCATGGGGCGGGGCCTCTGCTTAGGACCTGCACACAAGGGGAGCGACAGCACATGGAAAGGAGGGTCTCTGGAGTGTGGGGTTCTGGAGTTTGGAGGTAGGGCCCTGAGTGAGCGTGTGTGGGTGGGGCCCTGACTGGGGGTGCAGGGGCGGGGCTTGGGCTCTGCGCAGCAGGAGGGAGGCTCCGAGGGCAGAGGATTAGGCCAGCAGCCCAACAGGCTCCCTGGTGCCTGAGTGGACAGGGAAAGCGCTGGCCCCGTTCCTGTCCGTTCCTTCGCGCCTCTCCCCCACTGTCTCCCCTAGGGCCTCCCCAGTCGCCGCTGGACCCCTAACTATGGCTGGGTCCCGCTGGCTGTAGGAACTCCTCCCATCCCCCAGCCGCCCCTCAGGGGTGCCGGTCCCGGAGGTCCGGCCTTTACTTTTACTCCCCCTTCCCTCCCTCCCACTCCCTCAGGACCCACGGCCAGAGGGGGCCTGGTGGGCAGAGGATCAACTCCGGGATCTCAGCAGGCTCCCGGGGGCCCAAGTGGGTAGGGGAAATCTTCCCACGCCCCCTTTTGGTCCTCTGCCCTCCCAGTGGTTCCCCAGTTTCCCCCTTCGGGCGTGGGATCCCTTCCCCTCAGGGGCGCTGGTTCCGTCCGGCCTCCACCTCCCCTTCCCCTTCACTCCCCCCACGCCCCACGTCCTACCCAGTCGCTGGGGGTTCCTCCCGTCCCCTTAGGTGTCCGTGGTCCCCCACCGGGGCCTGGTAGGTGCCCTAGTTGTGCAGAGATGCGAATTCCACGTCCTCCCAGTGGCCATGGTGACTCCGCCCTCTGCCGAGTGCTCTCTTGCTTCCGGTTCTGATGTATCATTTGACCTGGCCAGCTGGCGGGCTAGCTCCCGACTGGTGCGCACAGTCCGCACTGGTGGTCGCCCGGTCCGAATTCCGCACCTCACTTTGGGAAGTTTAAGATAATTATTTTATTATCTCCATCAAGGTTTCCCTTTGTCTTTAATCTTCAGTAGTGGTCCAGCATTTTAGGAGGCATGATAAGGAAAAACAGAAAACCACATGTTAAAGAAGAAAATTTTACAAGTAAAAGCAGTTTGTATATTAATGTGCATCACTAAACTCTCAGGGCCTTTCTTGTTTAGCTTCCCTTAATAAATTCAAAGGACCCATAGTGTGCTGTTTTTAACTAGATTAGAGGTTGAAAAGTGCCGAGTGATTATGTATCCACAGGTTTAGTCAGATTTGCTGATCTTGTCCAGTAACCGTTGAGTTTGGCTTTGTTTCTTAGTCTATATAATAGCATTTTCTCTGCTGTAGTAAAACAACCCTCAGAAGCCAAGGCAACTGATTTTATCGTTAAGTATGTAAATGAGGGCACATTTCATAAAATTTTGTAAATTTAACACCAGAAGGACAGAAGTTGGAGAAGACAGTTAAGTAAAGGGAGTAATATATACACACACACACACACACACACACACACACACACACACATATATAAACTTTTTTTTGATTCCATTTGCTTTTCAGATTAGATTTTTAAGGATTGCAGTTCTTATAATTGACCACACTAATCACTCATCCCTCTTTCTTGAGGAAAATAAAACGATAAGTAAAAATATGTAGACATTAAAGATTAATCTAAGGATTACAGACCAGCATTTCCTCTTTCAAGAGGGTAGCTTATCTTTTATCTCTTTCGTGACACAAGGTACGGATCATGGGTCATTCCTCTCCACTTGCCCACGCCTGCTTGCTTCTTTGATTGTGTCTTTTTTCTTTATTTGGTCATTAATTGTTATCACTGTATACAGTTACTTCAATTTGACATTTGCTTTGATTTCATAATATACAAACTCATATGGAAGTCAGATAAACCCTATTGGTTTTAGGGACCTGCTTGTAATATGAAACCATCCAGCTTCTTCTTTGATATTCATGATCTGAAAACTTCTCATTCTTTTGGAGAAAATGAGCCAACGTGAATGTGTCGGTCAGTAGTCCTAAAAATACTTTTTGATTTCTTTTCTAAATCTTTTACAAGTTTATACCTGAATCCTTACTTTGTGAAGGTAAGGTAGAAGAATCCTCACGATACTGATTTGCAGCCTATTGCAAAGTGCAACAAGGTTAGAAGCAAGACTTTCTTCTCAAAGCCCATTAATTGAAAAGGGGTAAGCCAGAGTCTGGCCAGACAGTCCTTGACCTCACAAATTAGATTGAATAACTAACTGCATTACGTCCCATTATTCCATCTAAATTCCCTGTCCATCAGGTGCTGAGTTCTAGCCAGTCTTGGATAATCCTGCAGCTGAAGCTCTTCATTAGTATCGTGCCTGTGATGCAGAAAAGCAGTTAGTCTGTTTCTCAAAAGAATGCAAACTCAGTTTTGATCCTACATGACAGTACTCTTTCCAAATTGAACTTGGTTAAACATTCTTTATCAAAGCCAGAAAGGTTATATGCAAGAACTTGGACAGATTAGGTGCCATCATTCTTTGTGTTTGAAAGGTGATTCTTTAGACATAAAGGAAAAGCTCTCCCTTTAATTTTAATAGGAACTGTTTATAAGGCCAAATGCTTTAGATTAAAAACTAAGTATTTTTTATTGTTGTTTCCTGTTTATAAATAGTTCATAGGGTGATTTCTTCAGTTATTTAAAATTCATTATTTCTCAATCTTGGAAAGGTTAGAGACGGCCAACAGAAGGTAGAACTTCCTGTTTCTACATGTCTTTCTCCAAAATGAAGAGTGTGGCACAATCACATTACTAAAGGGTCAATCTTAGGTAATCTTTTACTGTGCTATTTAAAAAATAATAATTTCAAAGGTCTGTGGATGCGCTATTATAAGATGACCTACATTTTAGTAGAACTAAAGTGTTTCAGTTGATGGTAAATGTATAGCACCTAGCATGTTAACTCATGTATAGTGGTCTACGAGTGCTGGGAGGTTTTGTTTTTTTCACCTTTTATATCTAATATTGAAAATCCACACAATTTAAAATTATTTCATATCTTTATGGCCTGGCTTTACTTTTAAATCTTGTGTCCTCAGTTTACCAATCCCCACATTAATTTGAATTTATAAGCCCTTTATGTTTTAAGGGCCAGTTAGTCTGGAGGAAAGTATAACACGTTCCTGTTAAAGTAACAAGAATGATTTTCATAGGTCTTTGTGGACCCGTCCCTTCAGAGGGATTTCTCATATCTTTATGTTCTAACAATGAACTTCTTATAAATTTCTTTTAGCAGAATAAATATATATTTACACAGGCATTTTATTTACTTAGAGTAACATTTAGAGGCTTTTTACCCTAATGAGTATAAAGCATTAAATGATAGCCAGGCCCCAAATAGATTCTTCTACTGAAACTTCTTTACGTTGCTGGAAAATTGATCTTTGGTTCTTTTAATTACTGAACGTGGTTTCCCTCCCATCTCTTTGGCCATTCCTCAGAGGGCCCCTTTTTCTTCCATGATGGTTGCTGCTCCCCGCGAACAGCAGTCCCCATTGTCAGCTCGCTTCTCTTTCTGTACTTCCTCTACCTCTATCCCGCCCACCCCCTCCAAGTAATTTTAGCTACCTGATTGGCTGCAGCTATCATCTATAAGTGCTGATGACTTCCAAGTACAAATAGACACAGGTACATTGATGCTCTATTCCATATCTCACATCCAAGCTTTGGACCTCAGAGTCAGCTGCCAACTGTAAGTGACCTCTTAAACACTCCACAAACAATCTTAACATGTCTAAAGTTATGCCCACCATTTACTTCACAAAAACGCTCTTCTTCCGTATCTTCGGCATCAGTAAATGTAATCCATTCACTCAGCTGTTCCAGGCAGACACTAGTAAATAATTCCTAACTACTTACTTTCTCCTTTCCCCCCGCAGCTTTTTCAGTCATGTATCCTAGAGATCCAACCTCTCAATTATATCTCCATGTTGTTCTATTTCTTCCCATAACAGTGTTTCTCATATTTTATCACTTTTATATTTTCAAGAGCATCTTAATTAATTGATCGTTTAACTAGTTTTACTTTTTCTGCTAGTCCTTTTTTCTCTGTTACTTCTAAATGAATACTTTTTAAAACACATACATGGTCATGTTATATCCCCTTAAACTTTTCCAAAGACTTTGCTTTCAGGATAAAATTCAGGCTCCTTGGCATGTTGTTCAAGGTTCTGATCTGTCTCCTCCCTTTTGTTCACACTCCCTGGCCCTTAGTACCACTTCATTCTTTCTGTATCTTCCTTTCCTCCCTCACTTCCCCCGCTGTTGTTCTTTTCTCTCCTCCCACCCCGTTTTCTGTCAGGTTGATACCTACCACAGCAGGAAGTAGTCACCACTTTCTCTGAGTTTGACACAAGCCTCTCTTGTTTCGTACCATTTCCTACCATGGATTGAAGTGATCTGTGTGCATGTTTTCTTTTCTATTAAGTTATTAGCATCTTGAGTCAGTGTTAGGAGCTGTTCTACGTCCTGGCAGTATAAATATGAAATAAGACATGGTCTCTGAACTTAAGGAGGAAGGGAGGGTTTCTTGTGTTTTTCATTCTAGGAACTCCTAAATAGTTCATTTCATAAATGAATGAATATCTGTTTAAAAGTTATGGGTTTTTTTTAATCTTAGGAAAAAAAGTCTTATTTTTTTCTCAGTTTTTCAGTATGGACTCATTAAATATCTCAAAAATAATTTTATAGAAGCCTAAACCAAATGAGCCATACATCACAAATTTTTTTTAATTAATTGATTTATTTATTTTTGGCTGCGTTGGGCCTTCGTTGCTGCACGTGGGCTTTCTCTAGTTGCAGCGAGCGAGGGCTACTCTTCGTTGCGGTGCACGGGCTCTAGGCGCACAGGCTTCAGTAGTTGTGGCACACGGGCTCAGTAGTTACGGTTCTCGGGCTCTAGAGCACAGGCTCAGTAGTTGGCAGCGCACAGGCTTAGTTGCTCTGTGGCATGTGGGATCTTCCTGGACCAGGGCTCGAACCCGTGTCCCCTGCATTGGCAGGCCACCAGGGAAGTCCCCATCACAAATATTTAATGATAGCTCTCTTGTAAATGAAATCCTATTTGGTAAGTAAAAAGATGTAATAAATACAGTAATAATAAATTGTTATATCGTTTCACATTTTGCAAGTACGTATTGTGTTGAGTAAATTTATGGAACCCTCACAGCACCCTATGAGAGAGCTGCCTTCAGTGTACTCATTGTATAGTTGAGAAGACCGAGGCCATAATAAAGTGAGTAATTTTACCAGTTATACTAATAAATGGAAACGAACAGATCTAACACCTTCTTTTCCTTTTGTCAGCTAATGCTGCTCTTCTAAATCTTACCTAGTTGAAGAATGGGGAAAGTGTATGGATAATTAAGACACTAAAAGAGGGGACTTCCCTGGTGGCGCAGTGGTTAAGAATCTGCCTGCCAACGCAGGGGACACGGGTTCCAACCCTGGTCCGGGAAGATCCCACATGCCGCGGAGCAACTAAGCCCTTGCGCCACAACTACTGAACCTGCGCTTTAGAGCCCGTGAGCCACAACTACTGAGCCCACATACCACAACTACTGAAGCCCATGTGCCACAACTACTGAAGCCCACGCACCTAGACCCCATGCTCCCAAAAAGAGAAGCCACCACAATGAGAAGCCCACGCACCGCAACGAAGACCCAACGCAGCCGTAAATAAAGAAATAAACAAACAAACTAAAAGAGGGTGTGTTAAAGTAAGTCAGGCAAGAAATAATGAATTAGTGTTATGTTAGAGGTGGAGGATGAGGAAAACTGGAGGTAGAAAGAACAGAAGGAACAGATCCATCATGACAAGGATGCGTGGAGTTTGAAGGAAAGGGAGGATCAAAGATGATTTAAGCTAAAAGCTCCCAAGACTTCTGACCTCAGTTTTCTAGTATGCTTGGTTTCTCCTTAAGGAGATTCTGGAGAATAGTTTAACAGTTCCCAATGGAAGCAGATTATAAGAGCTGAGATGGGGTTAGTTAACTCCTAGAACCAGCAACAGTGGACCCAGTGCTTGGGTTTCAAGTAATACCCTTGCTTTATGACTGAGAACCAGAAGCCTCTGGTATGTGACCAAGAACAGCAACTTCACTTTTCATAGGACAAACGTTTTCCATTATTTTCTTTTGGGAGATATATAATTAACATACTGCAGGACTGTGTGAAATACCAAATAACGTAGACGGACTTATAAAGAAAAGCCTCAGTACTACCTTTCCTGCCCCCGGTTCCACCTTCTAGAGTGAAGTATTTATTCTTTTTGAAGATTTTTTGTCACTCTGGACTTGAAGCTCATACTGTTATTTCTGTTGAGTCCTGGCTCTACAGAAGGTTTAGATTTAGCTCACTTAAACTACTGCCTGCCTTCCCTCACTCTCCTGATTTTCATACTAGTATTAGCATTATTTTAGTAATAAGCTTTATTATTTGTTTCCTTTCTGACTGTAAATCATACACTTAAAACTCTAATTTCTGTTCCATCAACTTCTCACAGGCTCTCTTTTGACTAGCACTATGCAGAATAAGGTTATCAGAACCTCTACCCTTCCTTCCACTTCTGGCCTTCAGCTCCTAAATTCTGACAGTTGAACTTTTATTTTCACTCATTTTATAAAAGACATACATCAATGCTTTCAAGAAGAAGACTCAACTTTTTCTTCTATTTTAGAAAATTAGCAACAATTATGTATTCAAATATTATTCTTTCCCTATTCTCTCTAGAGTTCTTTTCGTTTGCAACTCCTAGAGTCTCTTAACCTTTCTTCCATGTCTCTTAATTTCTCTTGTCTATTTTAATCTTTTATCTCCCTGTTCTGTGTTCCAAGTGAATTCCTGTTACTGTCTTCTAGTTCACTGGATTTCATCTTCAGCTGTGTCCAATGATGTCTCTCACTTGTTTAGTTTTTTTTAATTTCAATAACTTATTTGTGAAACTCTTTATTGAAGTATACCACACTTACAGAAGAATGTATGTACTGTCTGTTCAGTTCACTACATTTTGACAAATTGAAAAACCTTTGTAATCTGGCCCAAGTTCAATACACAGAGTATTACCAGTGCTCCAGAAGCCGTCTTTGTGCTCCCCTCCCATTAGTGACACCTACTTTGAGAAACCCGCTTTGTGACTTCTGAAAGCATATATTAATTTACCTGTTTCTTATTATCTGTAGATGGAATTACAAAGTAAATACTCTTTTGTGTCTGGGTTCTTTCACTTTATGTTTTTTTATTAAAGTTGTTACATGTAGTTAATAGTTCTTTCAATCTCATGCTATCTAGTATTATATTGTGTAACATATTATTTATCTAGCAACTATCTAATAATTGATTCAGTGTTGATGGAGACATAGATTATTTAGCTTGGGGCACTTAAAAATTAATAGTGGTACCACAAACATGTCCACTGTAATAGTGGTTTCTGACCCAGGGTAATATTGAAGCTTTCACAAAGATCAAGTCACAGAGCCGGTAAATATTTTGGTTCTATCTGTGTTCTGAGGCTGTCTTCTTGATTTTCTGTGTCCTCATTCTAGAGAGCAGTTGACAATTGGGATGGGTGAGACATAGGGAATTTTGGCTCCTGGTTTTAAGTAACGAGCCTGTATGTCCTATAAAGTGCTTTTAGTCCCCAACATCCAGTAGAAGTCAGATTCCTCGTCACCTCTGCCTTCTTGCTAATCCAGATTCCTGGCAGGCGTGGTTTCAGCCCTGCATATCACTTTGTGTTTCTCCGTTTCTGGTCCACACGTTTGTTTAAATTGTTTTGAGCCCAGGTATGGCTTTCTAGATTGCTCTTTATTTTATTTACCATTGCTGTGTATTTTGTGCCTCAAAGTATGAACTTACTAAAACACTTTGACCATAAGTCTTTGAAGACTCCTGCACCTGGGGGTATATCCATATCTTTGCTTAAGCTCAGAAAAGTTCTTACATTAGTTCTTTGGCCATTTCCTTTCCTTCATTTTTAACTGGTCTCACCTTTTAAAACCTCTAGTAGTTGGATTTGGGGCCTTCCTAGATTAATCCTCAATTTCTCTTACATTTTTAACTCTTTGGGTTTTATTTCTTCAGTTTTGGGGGTATTTTCTTGACTTTCTCTCAGTCCTTTTGAATTTTTTTTTATTTTGGTAATGAGTGTTTTAACTGTCTTATAATCTGAATGTTCTTTTTTCATGACCGCCTAGATTTTGTTTTGTAGCTTTAATATCTTCTTGAATTTCTCTGAGAATAGTAATTAGACCTTTTTAAGAACTTGCGTCTGTTTCCTGAGTTGTATTTCCTTCTACCTCAGTTATTATTTATTTTCTCTTTCATTTTGGAGGTTTTCCACATACGTCTGATGATCCTTAATGGTCCATTCATATTTAAGAACTGAGTTGATTGCAGTAGGTGGCTGGATTGAGATTCCTTTAGTGGTGTTTATAGGTTTACTTTCCTGCTAGGCCTCTCCTCTGAATGAGGCAGCTGGCAAGTAGTTTTATTTACACGAACAGAACTTGTTAACTGTCGACATCTCATTAGGATGGATGGGCATAGATCCAGGTTGGAGGGTCCCCCCAGTCTAGAATGAAGAATTTACTCGGGGGCACCAATTCTGACATGAGGGCTTTACATCTCCCTAAGTAGTTTCTTTAGTATCATAGAGGACCCAGTCATATTTCTTTGCTTGCTTGCTTGCTTGTTTGCTTGTTATAGCTGGGGAAAATAATAAGCCGCATGTCCTGTATAAGAAGATAGGAAAGTGAGGAGGGGCAGCTGTTGCAGTGATTCAGTAGTTAGAGTTTGAATGAATTCCCTTATTTTTGGCTCCTCCTTTCTGTCCCGCCCACAGGCTGGTTTGAGTCCTGAATTTCTTTGGAGACTTTCAGGGAGGACTTGCTCCCATCTCACCGTTAGCCTCCTACTGCATTTCCCTGGGCTGCAGGATACTCCTCCACTCCTGTTCATCTGGCAGTGCACTTGCTTCTTTTTATTTCTTTTAGAAATTCTTTGAATGCTCCCATCTGATATTGATACTAAAGAAATACAAATAGGAAATAAACCCATAACAGAAGTTATTTCCTGTTTATCTTTCTTCAGTATCATTTTAATGGAGTCTCCATTGGATTGGAGGAGCTTTCAGACACCAAGCTGAAAGGGATAATGGGAAGTTCATATTGCTACTGACAAATGATACAGTTATTGAAGATCAGTTAATTCATTCATTCACCAGACATTGATTAAATAGCATTATGTGCTAGAAAGTACTCTAATATCAAGAGATACACAAGTGATCAAGACAGATAAGAGCCCTGCCTTTATGGAGGTGGAGGATACATTTTAGTGTATTTTAGACATAGAATAAGTAAACAAATAAGATAGTTTCAGACAAGGATTAAGTAATGGGAAGAAAATATAAGAGATCTTTCATAGAAATTGACTGCTGGAGGGATTTTATAGTATGTTGGGGTTGGGGAAAATTTTAGATTAGGAGGTTTAAGAATGCTTCTTTTAGGTCTTCCTTGAACTTTATCTCCTTAATGTTGTAAAGAAGTTAGCCATGTGACTGTCTGGAGTAAGAGCATTCCAGGCATAAATTGGTGCAAATACAGAGGCCCTGATGCAGGATTGAACTTGGTCTGTTAGAAAAATAGAAACAAAACCATTGAGTATAATAAATGAGGGGATTCATAGGAAATGTGCCCAAAGATGTAGGCAAGACCCAGGTCATTTAAGGTCTTAAAGGAGTTTGAATTTTATTCTAAATAGAGTGGGAAACCGTCAGAGAGTTTTGACCAGGGTGGTGGCATGGTGTAATTCATGTTTTTAAAGTTTATAGATCTATAATCTATTTTGTAAGTTGAGCCTTTGGCATTCTGATGGATTGGATATTGGGGATGAAGGAAATGGAGGAATCAAGGATTGCTCATTTCGTTTTGGCTTGAATAATTGATCCTGCATAGTTCTATGGATATTTTTATTCTGCTCTGGTGATGTGCCCTGGGTGGCCCAGATTTCAGCACTGGCCACAGTGGTGACCCTTACTTAGGTTGCAAGATTTCTAGTTTACACTCAAGTGCTCAGACATTTATTCAGCATAGCCAGGATGAATGGAACCAGAGGGACTTCCAGGCTTAGCAGTATGCTGTGCTGGAAGTAGTCCTCTCCCACCAAACTGTCATGCTTTTGAATTTGAGATAACTCTAAGTTTTAAAGCAGCCACCTGAATGTGAGGAGTGCACTGTTCAAGTTACATAAGTGAGAAGATTCTGCCACGGTTGCTTGGTCCAGTTTTTCAATCTTAAAAGCCTGTAGTAGCAAATTCAGATGTATTCAAAGGCTAAGCAGATAATGTAAATTATTGAAATGGAAAATAATATAAATGATTAAAGTAGGACAGTGTCAAAGCATTCATGTTCACTTGAAAACAAAATGCCATGCAGATGAAACACTTGTGTGAACCATATATAGACTGCGGGAAGCAATTTCTGGTATCTCTCTAATCTTGTCCACAGTTCTTTGTGGGGGAGCAATAAATTTTTATTTTTCAAAGTGGAAAGAGAAGTGATATCAGCATTGTGGAGGCATAAGACGTTTCCTGTTTTTGTCCCACCTACACCCCCCCCCCAAATATTCAGCATCCATCTAGGAATAAAAGTGTCTTTATGGGAGCTGTAGGATCTGTCATCATACACAAAGAGATCTGGAAGGAATATCGCCCACCCATGCATTGTGTATGTAATAGGCAGACAGACCTCATTCCCTGCTGTAGACCCTGAAGTGACTCATGAACCAGCTCCAGGTCCTCTTGACCAAGGTCTGGGAGCCCCTGGAGAACACTGACTTAAACGGTCACCCACAGAGAAGAGAGCCTTTGTGGAAGTCCAGGTTTACAGAGGATCTAGCACTCCATTGGAGTAAAAAAAAGTGAGTTTGGATGCACTGAAGCAGGCAGTTAGTAAAGCCTGGTGGTGGCTGCACCTTCAAAAGTGAAGGCAGCAATCAAAACTCAAAGGAACATCGAAAATCAAGGAAGCGGGCTTCCCTGGTGGCGCAGTGGTTGAGAATCTGCCTGCCGATGCAGGGGACACGGGTTCAAGCCCTGGTCTGGGAAGATCCCACATGCTGCGGAGCGGCTGGGCCTGTGAGCCACAGTTACTGAGCCTGTGCGTCCGGAGCCTGTGCTCCGCAACAAGAGAGGCCACAATAGTGAGAGGCCCGCGCACCGCGGTGAAGAGTGGCCCCCGCTTGCCGCAACTAGAGGAAGCCCTCGCACAGAAACGAAGACCCAACACAGCCATAAATAAATAAATAAAAATTAGAAAATCAAGGAAGCATGAAACCACTGAAGGATCACAGTAACCTTCCGTACTGAGCCTAAAGATGTGGAGATCCATGATTTACTCAGTAAAGAATTCAAAATATCTGTTTCAAGGAAACTCAGTGAACTGCAAGAAAACAGAAAGACAATTTAGTGAAATCAGGAAAATAATATAGGGACAAAATGAGAAGTTTAATGAGATAAGAAATCATGAAAAAGAACCAAACAAATTCCTCTCTTTCCCCTTCTCTAACTGAAGGATTCCTTGTGTGTGGGCTCTTGGCTTCCTGGAAGTTACTGTGTCTCTTGCATCATGAAGGGAGAAAGGTTGAGATGCAGACTTAGACAGGCTAAGAGAGGCCAGGTTGATCCATTTGAGGATCAGTGAATTTCATTCATTTCATTGAGTGTAATGAAAAGTCTGCTGCATCAACAGCAGACTTGGTCAAACAGAGTAAAGAATCAGTGAGAATGAAGACAGGAACTTTGAAATTACCCAGTCAGAGGAGAACAACAATAACACAAGAGTGAGGAACACCCACATGATCTGTGGGATACCATCAGGAGACCAATTTGTGAATTATTGGGGTTCCAAAAGGAGAAGAGAGTGAGAAGGGGGCAGAAAGCTTAGTTAAAGAAATAATAACTGAGAACTTGCCAAATCTGGGGAGAGATTTGGATATTGAAGTACATGAACCTCATAAGTCACCAAACAAAACAACTTAAAGAAATCCTCTCCTTCCTATCAAGCATAGTACTGATATTCCTTGCCAGCACAATTAAACAAGGAATAGAAATAAAAGGCATCAGAGGTGAAAAGGAAGAAGTAAAATTGTCTCTATTTGTATATAACATGATTTTATATATAGAAAATCCTAAAGATATGACCAGAAAACTTAGATCTAATTTACAAAGTCAGTGAAGTTGCAGGACAGAATCAACATACAAAAATCAGTTGCATTTCTATACACTGACAACAAATTATCTGAAAAAGAGTTAAAGAAAATGATCCTATTTATAATAATATCAAAACAATAAAATACTAAAAATAAATTTAACCGAGGAGGTAAAAGATCTGTATATGGAAAACTCTAAGACTTTGGTGAAAGAAATTGAAGAAGACACAAATAAACGGAAAGATATCCTGTGTTTATGGATTAGAAGAATTAATATTCAATATTAATTAACATATGGACATTATGTTAAATGTCTATACTATCCAAAGCTATCTGTAGACACCTTATTTCTCCTAAGATTCCAATGGCATTTCTTACGGAAGTAGAAAAAACAACTGTAAAATTTGTATGGAACCACAAAAGACCTCAAGTAGCCAAAGCAATCCTGAGAAAGAAGAACAAAGCTGGAGGCATCACACCTCCTGATTTCAAACTATATATAAACCTATAGTGATCAAAAGACCATGGTGCTGGCATAAAAACAGACACAGAGACCAATGGAACAGAATTGAAAGCCCTGAAAGAAACCCATACGTATATGGTCAATTAGTTTATGATAAAAAGAGCCAAGAATACTCAGTGGGAAAAGGAAAGTCTCTCAATAAATCATGTTGGGAAAACTGGACCCACTACATGCACAAGAATGAAACTGGACCCCTGTCTTACACCATACACAAAAAATCAAAAATCAACTCAAAATAAATTAAAGACTTGAACATAAAACCTGAAACCATAAAGTTCCTAGAAGAAAACATAGGGGTTAAGCTCTTGATATTGGTCTTGGCAATGATTTTTTGGATTTGATACCAAAAGTAAAGGCCACAAAAGCAAAAACCAACATGTGGGGCTACATCAAACTGAAAAACTTCTGCACAGCAAAGGTAACCATCAAGAAAATGAAAAGGCAGTCTACCAAATGGGAGAAAATATTTGCAAGTCATGTCTGATAAGGGGTTGATACCAGTATATATGAACTCATACAACTCAATACCAAAAAAACCTAAATAATCCAATTAAAAATGGACAAAGTACCTGAATAGTCATTTTTCCAAAGAAGATACTCACATGGCCAACAGGTATGTGGGAAGGTGTTCAGCATGACTAATCATCAGGGAAATGCAAATGAAAACCGCAATGAGATATCACGTCCCACCTGTTAGAATGACTATCATAAAAAAAAAAAAAGAGGAATAACAGTTGTTGGTGAGGATGTGGAGAAAAAGGAACCCTTGTGTACTGTTGGTGGGAATGTAAATTGGTACAACCACCATGGAAGACAGAGTTTCCTCAAAAAATTAAAAATAGAACTATCATATGATCCAGCAACCCTGCTTCTGGGTATATATTGTAAGAAAATAAAATCACTATCTCGAAAAGATATCTGCTGCATCCCCATGTTCATTGCGGCATTATTTACAATAACCAAGACATGGAAACAACCTAAGTGTCCATCAACAGATGAATGGTTAAAGAAAATGTCTCACACAGGAATATTATTCAGCCATGAAAAAGGAAGGAAATCTTGTCATTTGCAATTCATGGGATAGACTTAGAGGACGTTATGCTAAGTAAAGTAAGTCAAAGAAAGACAAATATTGAAAGATCTTACTTAACGTGTGGAATCTGCAAAAAATGAAAAAAAAAAGAGGTTAGATATATGGTTACTGGAGGTGGGCAGTGGGGGAATTGGGTGAGAGTGGTCAAGATGTACAAACTTCCTGTTATAAGATTAATAAGCACCACGGGTGTAATGTACAACATGGAGTCTGCAGTTAACACTGATCTGTGGTATAGTTGAAAGCTGCTAAGAGAGTAAACCCTAAAAGTTCTCATCACGAGGGAAAAAAATGTTTGGTACTATGTGAGGTGATGGATGTTAACTAGACTTATTGTGGTAATCGTTTCTCTATATGTCATTATGTCATGTACCTTAAACTTATACAGTGTTCTATGTTGATTCTGTTTCCATAAAACTGATAAAGAAACAAGAAATCTCTCCAAGAAACTTTGTAATAAAGTTGTCAAAAACCAAAGACAAGCAGAGCATCTTAAAAGCAGGAGGGAAAAAAGCTTAAATAACTTACAAGGGAATCCCTATACGGCTGTCAGTTGCTTTATCAGCAGAAACCTTACCCCCAGGGGAGAGTGGGATGATACATTCAAGCCGCTGAAAGAAAAAAACTGCCAACCAAGAATACTTTACCTGGCAAAGCTGTCCTTGAGAAAGGAAGGAGAGATAAAGAGTTTCCCAGACAAACAAAAGCTGAGGGAGCTCATCATCACTGGACCTGCCTTATCAGAAATGCTGAAAGGAGTTTTTCAAGCTGAAGTGAAAGGTCACTAATTAGTGACTTGAAGACATGAAAATATACAACACACTGGTAAAGGGAAGTATATAATCAAATTCAGAATATTCTAATACTGTAAAATGGTGGCGTTTTAACTCTGGTATAAAACAAGAGTTTTAAAATTTTGGAGTTAAAGGATAAGAGTATTAAAAATAACTGTAACTGCTGTAATTTGTTAATTAATACACAGTATTAGATAAAATGTGACATCAAAAACCATAAAAGGGAGTGGGTAAAGGGGTAGAGTTTTTATGTATGATCTAAGTTGTTACTACCTTCAAATAGACTATTAGAGCTATAAAATGTATTATTTCAGCCTCATGGTAACGGCAAAGCAGAAACCTACAGTAGATTCACAGAAGATAAAGAGAAGGGAATCAAAGCATAGCACTGTGGAAAATCACCATTTCACAAAGGAAGGCAGTAAGAGAGGAAGAAAGAAACAAGGGAACTAGAAAACAGCCAGAAAACTATGAATAAGATGGCATATTAGGAAGTGCTTACCTACAATAATTGCTCTAAATGTAAACGGGTTGAATTCTCTAATCAAAACACATAGATTAGCTGTATGGATAAAATAACCATATGCTGCCTACGAGAGACTCACTTTGGCTTTAAAGAAACACATAGGCTCAAAGTGAAAGAATGGAGAAAGATATTCCCTGAAAGTAGAAACAAAACGAGAGCAGGTGTAGTTACGCTAGACAAAATGGACTTTAAGCCAAAAACAGTAACTAGAGACAAAAAGATCATTATGTAATGATTAAGGGGTCAGTTCATCAAGAAGACAGAATAGTCGTAATTTTATATGTTCCCAACATTGGAACACCTGAAAATGTTAAGCAAATAACAAACAGATCTGAAGGCAGCAGTAGAGAATACAGCGTAAAAGCAGGTACTTCAGCACCCCACTTTAAACAGTGGATGAGTCTTCTAGACAGAAAATCAACAAGGAAACACTGGAGTTGAATCAGAGTGGAACGGTTTTATTTTTTTCTTGTTATAAAAGAGTACATGCTAATATGTTTAAATCCAGATATTTCATAAACATTTAGAGAGGGAAATTAAAATCACTTGTAATCCTACCCTAGAGCTAACTAATTATTTGTTGTATGACTATTCTTCATTCTGTTTGTATCTCCATATATTTTTACCACCTAGCAATAAATATGAAAATCTTTCTAAATCAGTTAATGATGTATATCATTATTTTAAATATCATAATATTCCACTGAATGATACACCACAAGCTATTTTTCTGGTCTCCTTTTGTTAAAGATAAAGTGTTTTCCAGTTCCTGTTATTTTAACTCTAAGCGGTATATTGCCACTTCATTCCACCTCTGTTTTTACTGTTCTTCCAGAGAAACAAATAAATACTGATTTAAAACATTGGATATTAACATTTCTATTTTCCCATGAAATTCCATTCATTCTATACTATAGGAAATTCGTGACAGAATTGGGGGATTAAATGAGGATTCCCAGAGATATAAACTATATCCCAGAAATACATATCATCTACTAGAGAAATTTAGTTACTTAACATATTCAGTCATGAAAACTGTTGTGTGTCTACCATGTGTTTAGGCATTGCTCTAGAATAGCCTTTCCTAGGCGTTGTAGTTATATTTTTTAACTTGCAGTTACCTTTCTTTAATTCAAATTTTAAAAATTAATTATTTATTTGGCTGCGTCGGGTCTTAGTTGTGGCACGCGGGATCT
The DNA here is from genome assembly GCF_965194805.1 of Balaenoptera borealis. Classification (NCBI taxonomy): domain Eukaryota; kingdom Metazoa; phylum Chordata; class Mammalia; order Artiodactyla; family Balaenopteridae; genus Balaenoptera; species Balaenoptera borealis. Next base: position 2,506,986 of record NC_138870.1, on the reverse strand, counting down.
TTGTTGCAGCATGCAGGATCTTTTGTTGTGGCGTGCGGGCTTCTCTAGTTGTGGTACGCAGGCTCCAGAGTGCGTGGGCTCAGTAGTTGTGGCACTTGGGCTCCAGAGCATGTGAGCTCTGTGGCTGCAGAATGCGGACTTAGTTGCCCCGCAGCACGTGGGATCTTAGTTCCCCGACCAGGGATCAAACCCGCGTCCCCTGTATTGGAAGGTGGATTCTTAACCACTGGACCACCAGGGTAGTCCCTAATTCAAATTTTTTATTGAAATAAAAAAAACATAGCTCTTTCACTGGAGGCTTGCATGCCACCGCTGAGGCCGCCACCATTTCCCTAGCGATCCCTGAGAAGGTCCACCACATTCGCAAGCACTCAGCACCCACATCGGTGGGTGATGGAAGATTGCCTTTGCCATCGCTGCAATTAAGGGTGTGGGGCGAAGATCCCCCCTTGTGGTGTTGAGGAAAGCAGACGTGGACCTGACCAGGACAGCCCACTGAGGATGAGGTGCAACGTGTGGTCACCATCATGCAGAATCCACACCAGTACAGGACCCCAGTCTGGTTCTAGACAGACAGAGGACCTGAGGATGGAAAACACAGCCAGGTCCTGGCAAGGGTCTGGACAACAAGCTCCGGGAAGACCTGGAGCGACCGGAGAAGACTTGGACCCACAGAGGCTGTGCCACTTCTGGGGACTTGGTGTCCAGGCCAGCACACCAAGACCACGGGCCACCATGGCCGTACTGCAGGTGTGCCCAAGAAGAAATAAATTTGTGGGCATTGTCTGTTAATAGTTTATACAGTTAAAGAAAACACATAACATAAAATTTACCATCCTAATCATTTTTAAATGCAGTTCCATAGTGTTACGTATATTCACATTGTTGTAAAACCAATCTCCGGAACATTGCATCTTGCATTAAAGAGCTCGTCCTTTCCCCCTTGCCCCAGCCCCTGGTCACCACCATTCTACTTTCTGTTTCTATGAATTTGACTAATTTAGATAAGTCTTCTAAGTGGAATCATACAGTATGTCTTTTTTTGACTGGCTTTTATCACATAGCGTGATGAACTCAGGTTTCATCCATGTTGTAGCGTGTGTCAGGATTAATTTGAGGCTCCAAGATCAGCCTGGCATACTTAAGGTAATTCTGTGGACAGGTTTCTTTCTGAATCACTGAGTGGATATTCAAATCTTTGTTTGAACTTTGGAAAAATATTTATCAGAATTCCTTCTTGTATTTCATAGAGAGATAAACAGTTTGTACCAGTTACTGGTCTGTCTTGGGAATTCGTGTATGAAAGGCAGGAAATCATAATATATTGTGTTGCTAGATATAAAAGACATATGAGCCGGGTTCAGTGGGAGCTTGAAGCAAGGGAGGGAACCAAGCCTACCTGGGATGGTTAAGGCAGGCGTCACAGACCCCCTAGCTGTCTCTTAGGAGGAATAAGAGAAGAGAGCTTTGAAAGTACTAATAGACCAAATAAAGTAGAAAATGAAGTCATAGAGGTATGAAATACTAAGGTGTATTTGAGGAACTATCAGAAATTTAGTATTGCTGGAGCAAAGAACATTTGAGGCAAATTCTGAAGGAAGATGCTGGAAGAGCCTTGTATGCTGTGCCACTAATTTAAATGTTTATTCTGTAGACACAGGCAACAGGGAAGTGACACAATCCGATCCATATTTCAGGAAAATAGTGCTGGTTCTATTAAGGATGGATTGGAATGGGGAGGGACCAGAGCAGAAGGCCAGTAAGGAATCCGTTGGATGAGTCCAGACAGGAATACTCTCTAAATTTAAGAATTAAGCACACTCGAAGAGTAATGAGATAAATACCTAGGTGATCTTTTTGCCGGTCTCTCATGCTGTCCACAACTCCTGACAGCCCCTGAACGGACCAGTCCTGGCACTCGGCAGCTTTGAAGTGTTTATTCAGAAACGTCCCTGTGTGTACAGACAGGTGTGGGAGTTCCTGGGCTTAAAGCAGATGTTGCAGCTCTTCTGGGATTTCTTGTGTCGGCACCATGAGACCAGCAGAGCCCTGTGCAGACAAGCTTCCGAAGCAAAGGACTGTTTTTTTCCGTTATAGACCTCATCACACCAAGGAGAGTACCATTTGTTGCAACTAGTTAACCTGTATCATTGATTTTAAAATATTTCATGGCACATTCAAATGGCAGCAGTTTTGGTATTAATCTTTGTAATTTACAGTTTGGGAACTCTGCTTCTCATTATTTTGGCATGAAAACATTCCATTCAGTCACCATGCTACTTTTATTTTTTTATTATTTACCTACCTACTTACTTACTTACTAACTTATTTATTTATGGCTGCGTTGGGTCTTCATTGCTGCACGCAGGCTTTCTCTAGTTGCGGCAAGCGGGGGCTACTCTTCGTTGCAGTGCGTGGGCTTCTCATTGCAGTGGCTTCTCTTGTTGTGGAGCACGGGCTCTAGGCGCCCAGGCTTCAGTAGTTGTGGCACGTGGGCTCCGGTAGTTGTGGCACGCGGGCTTAGTTGCTTCGCGGCATGTGGGATCTTCCTGGACCAAGGCTCAAACCCGTGTCCCCTGCATTGGCAGGCAGATTCTTAACCACTGCGCCACCAGGGAAGACCCCATGCTACTTTTAATTTAAAAGGTTTCTGTAAGCTACATCAGGAAAACTATATCTACTATAAAAACTATGTGTCTATTCTTCCTTGAAGAAGACTGTGTGTTGTCACTTTGGGGTTTAGTTACGTTGGTATTGATATGGAGCCATTTTTAAAGGAAGTTATGTAGCTGTTACTAACTCATCCCTCAATCACTTAACTACCCTTTCTACCCCTCTGACCATGTGTGTCATGAATCTTCTTGGCTCTCTCCCTTCTGTCTTGGGTCTCAGCTGCTTTCCTTTCCTTCCGCACGGCCCTGGTTCCCGTTTAGTGCTGGGCCTCCCTGTCCTAGTGCTTCCGAGCTACGTGCTGATGTGCTGAAATGAGCTGCGGTGAGAGGCCTCTCTTTTAAATTACGGACTTCGTGTGTTAAAACATTTTCATCTTTATCTATAAATAAGACATCTAACTATGTTAAAATCGTTTTATGGGCCTGAAGAGGAGGAGGATTGTCCCCTTTTGGGGAGGAGCCTTTTTTTTTTTTTTTAAGATAACTTGATCGGTGGTGCTTGTTTTTCTTTGCTAGTCATGACCTTTGCTCTCGGAATTCAGTAGATTCTGTCAAAATCTCAGTGGAGGAAAAGATATTTTTAATGCACTTTAAATGTGATATTCTCTTTGCATTGAGTCCAGAAGAGACTGATTTCTCAAGAGGAGGAAAGAAAAGACTCGGGAACCACATGGAAGTTTATATTGAAAACTCCTTCTGGTACATTTTCATCATCATGTTGTAACAAAACTAACAGCCCTTAGGCACACTAATCTTGGGATATAAAACTCATATCCAGGGCTTCCCTGGTGGCACAGTGGTTGAGAATCCGCCTGCCAATGCAGGGGACACGGGTTCAATCCCTGGTCTGGGAAGATCCCACCATGCCACGGAGCAACTAAGCCCGTGTGCCACAACTACGGAGCCTGTGCTCTAGAGCCCATGAGCCACAACTACTGAGCCCACGTGCCACAACTACTGAAGCCCACATGCCTACAGCCCGTGCTCCACAACGAGAGAAGCCACTGCAATGAGAAGCCCACGCACTGCAATGAAGACCAAACACAGCCAAAAATAAATAAATAAAAATAACAAATAAATTTTTTTAAAAAACCAACTCATATCCATTTGACTATTGACTAAAGGTTAAAAGATATAATTGGAGAGAAATATAAGACCAAGAGTATAAGTGGGTTTCTTCTTTCTACTTCTGTTGTCGCAACCTGAGCTCTCTAGGAAAACTAAAATTCGTTAAGTGCCTTCCTCGTGCCAGAGTCACAGCTATGATAGAGGTGTCGTATTTTAAACTGTCAAAATCTTAACAGCTACTCTGGGAAATTTAGGCATTTGTATTACCATTTTATGGACAGGAAAATGAGATTCAAGAAATTACTTGTCTCTTGGGCTTCCCTGGTGGCGCAGTGGTTGAGAATCTGCCTGCCAATGCAGGGGACACGGGTTCGAGCCCTGGTCTGGGAAGATCCCACATGCCGCAGAGCAACTAGGCCCGTGAGCCACAATTACTGAGCCTGCGCATCTGGAGCCTGTGCTCCACAACAAGAGAGGCCGTGATAATGAGAGGCCCGTGCACCGCGATGAAGAGTGGCCCCCACTTGCCACAACTAGAGAAAGCCCTCGCACAGAAACGAAGACCCAACACAACCATAAATAAATAGATAGATAGATAGATAGATAGATAGATAGATAGATAGATAGATAGCCAAGGGAGAATACAGTGTCGAGAAAATGAGGAACTGTAGTTAACCTGTAGTCATAAAATGTAAAGCTCAGTCTCGCTCTGAAGCCTCCTTTGAAAAGCACACAGCAAATGCTTTAATGTAGTGGGTTAGCATGATGACCCTCACCTCAAAGTCAAAACAGAATATGAATGATTTTTTTCCAAGGTAGTATTGTTAGGACCTAATGATCCCCTTCCCGTTGCCCCCTTCAGAATACACACACACACAGAGGCCTCCTAACTTTATAAGGCAAACTCAGCTGCTTCTCCACCCCTTCTGCATCTTACTCTAATGCACTGCAACAAGAGCCATTAGACTTTTTCCTGTAAAGGTCCAGATAGAACACGTGTTAGGCTTCGTAGGACACACGGTCTCTTTCACAACTGCTCACTCTCCATTGAGGTGTGAAAGCAACCGTGGCCAGCATGTGAATAAATAAATGCAGCTGTGCTCCAGTACAGCTGTATTTACAAATACAAGTGGCACAGCAGTTCCACTCCTAGGTATATGCCCCAAAGAATTGAAAACAAACACTCAAACAGATACTTGTACACATATGTTCACAGCAGCACAGTTCACAGTAGCCAGAGGGTGGAAGCAGCTCAGGTGTTGTTGGTTGAATCCTGAGATGTGGAGCCGGGAGATGCGGGGGCCGATTGCAGTGCACCATTTTAGGTGCGGGACTTGAGCATCTCTGGGTTTGGTGTCCACATGGGTCCTGGATTGGTTAACTGTACTATACCTAGTTACTGTAGTGTCCGGGAAACTGTGTGGTGACGTGTTTATTTAATCTTGAGGTTTTTTTGTTTTTGGGGGGTGGTTAGACTTGGGGCTAGGATCGATTGACGATGGTATTTTGTAGCCCAGTGTTTAAATAGTAATAGAAATGAGACAAACAGTTATTCATCTTTGTCAAGACTTACTGTTTGAAGTTTTCAAATGTATCTTCTTGAAATATGTCATCAAAATACTAAGATACATTTTTTTTTAAGATACATTTTAATGCCAGGAACTTTTTCCTTTTTCAAAGTGTGCTTAACTTACTAGTCAGTTTAAAATGCACCCAAATAAAAATTAATTGCTTTGAAGAGGGAAGTTGAGATAATGTAGTAATTGCTATGTAGAGAAATTATATACAACTTAAACCTATCTACTGACATTTTGATGGTCCTTAAGACATTATTTCCTACAAACTACTAAATGAATTTTGTGATTGGTATCAATTTTCACATACGCCACAAAAATCATCCTTTTTGCTTCCAGGTTAAGAATTCAAGGCTTATCTAGAAGTGAATGTTATTTTTTTAAATGCCAGTTTCTCATGTATCTCTCCAATTAGTTGATTCTCTAGAGTGTGATTCATTTTGCAGTGTGTTTTACGCTGCCTGGCGGGCTGCAAAGGCGTGTGGCCCTTCCTAGTGAGGAACCACTCCATGACCCGGGCAGATGACCTGCCACTGCCTCTTCCAGGTTTGGATGTCTTCTTTAGCAAGACACAGCCAGAGGTCATTAAGAAGGAAATGTCTGTGTCTCTTGCTTCCAGAAGTTTTAGTATTCATTAATTAAAGAACTTCCATTACTGAGTTCTTTTTAGGAAACTTGTTGGACTGTGTGGTCAGTGATGAAGAATCAGCTTAAGGGAAAAAAATGTATAATATCTTACAATATAATGTGACAAGACTTCCTATCAGGACTTAGGAAGACCTTGTCCCTTGAGATATGAACAATCACATTGCCATCAAAATGTCATTTCTTTTCTCTCTTTTTGATACACTGGAAAGCCTTGAGCCTTGATACGTTTGCGATTTAATCGTTGTGGTTCCCCTGGGCCTCCAGTTTCACGCTAAGGGTTTGAACACCTGAGGCATGTGTACAGTCCATTCATCTCCGTGACAGGGGACGGTGTGGCGGGGCTCATGAGCCAGACTCCATGTTTTCACTCGGCCTGTCTCTCACTGTTCTGTACCTGTCGTTCCCAAATATATACCATCAAGTAGGTCTTTACTGAATTAAAGTAAATTTGTCTCAGTGTACCCCCAAAGGATCGGGGCATTGGAGTCAGCTCTCTGGTCATGATACAGGGTTTCTACAAGGGGAAGCATAAGTTAATATTAGTATGTGACTGGCCTTTGGCTTGGAGGCTTCAGTAAATCTGTGAAGTGAGATTGATTCGGATTAGTAGTTGTTTTTTTTTTAACATCTTTACTGGAGTATAATTGCTTTACAATGGTGTGTTAGTTTCTGCTTTATAACAAAGTGAATCAGTTATACATATACATATGTTCCCATATCTCTTCCCTCTTGCATCTCCCTCCCTCCCGCCCTCCCTATCCCACCCCTCTAGGTGATCACAAAGCACCGAGCTGATCTCCCTGTGCTATGCGGTTGCTTCCCACTAGCTATCTAGGATTAGTAGTTTTTTTGTCTAGCTAAAAACTGTTTGGCATCTTGGCTTAAAAGTAGTTCTTTCTGATAACTAGGAATGTGGTTTTTGTTTGTCTTAGTGGCGTTAAGCATTTTATTCAAACAGTTGAGAACATAAAAGATAGCTTGGTGATTATACTTAGAGCTTAACGTCAAAAGCCCTTTTCAACCAACACATAACCTTTACAGCTGGTTATATTTCCTGTTCTCCTGGACGAGAGGTTGGCCCTATTGCCAGTCCTGGTTTGAAGTATCTATACTGTCTGCACAGGTCGCGCTGATGGCAGTGCAGGTCTCCAAGCCCAGCGACGCCCTGGCAGGTCCGTCCCCAGCATCACTCCAGCTCGTGCTCCTTATTGCCTTATGTAGGGGGAAACCAAGCTCACGGTCCCTTGCTTTTTTATTTTAAGCACCGAAAGGTAGCCTTCTTGGTTTATGAGTTTTAAAGTCTGGGAAAAGGCTCAAGAGGGAAATTTGACTTGGGGAATATTATTTTCTTGAATGGGTAAATAAAGTCAGGGAAAAACGGAGGGCAAAGGAAAGGAGATCAGAGGATGGGGATGCATTTAGGTTTGTTCTGTAGTTCTGTCACCATAATAATTCACTCAGAAAGGATTCATTTTGAATAGTGTTAAAAGCAACTGGCCTGGGGCGAGTGCAGGTCAGCACTGAGGAACTGCGGTGGACTGAGACCTATTGTATTTTTTAAGTGATTCCAGGGCTGCCCAGGTGTCCTGATTTAAAGGCTGCTTCTTGAGTCCGGAAGTCGTATCTTGTTCCGAGGCTTACTGTGATAAAGCACACAGCCCTAGGGACGGTACTGCTGACTCCTTGAGTCACTTTCCAGGCTGGCTGTACTGACCCAACCCCGTGATTTATTTATGCCATACCATAGTAGGAATGACAGTCGTGTAAGCCACACATGGTTTCTGGGATGGGTATTTGACTGGGGAAGTGCCATAAATCCGTGAAGTGAGATAGGGCAGAGCCAGCCGCAGCTCATGTCATGTCCAAGAGATCTCTTCCTGTTTCATAGGGATGTACAGTCCAGAACTGGTTAAGTTCAGCATCCTTCTCGGAATGTGTCCTCAGGCTTTTTGTGTGCTGTTTCAGTCTACCCAGTCTTTGATTTGTTGCTTACAAACCTAAAAAATAGCTCTGAGACGTAGTTGTCACTAATATTTTCTCTTGAATTTACTTCTATAAAGTAGAACTGACTTGAATATTTTAGATTGTCGCTCATAGGCTTTTCAAGAAACTTTTGTTTGGAAAATTCTTCACTGGACTACTAAGCCACAATCAGTCATCCTCTTTTGTACCTAACTTTATGATTGCCAGTGTTGCAATAAGCTTACAGTTCTACCTAGCTTTTTGAGCTTCATTTGATTCCCCAGCTCTAATAAAGAGAATCTGTTAGAATTGCACTTAGGATTTATATGGGTAGCCAAATACTGAGCCAGATACGGACAGCATGATATTTTTTCATTTTAACCTGAATGAACTAGTCTTGTTGTTTTCGTTAAACTGTTTATTTTGAGATTATTGTAGATCCCCATGTATTTGTAAGAAATAATACAGAGAGATCCCCTGTACTCTTAAGGCAGTTTCCCCAATGGTAACGTCTTGCAAAACCACGATGTGATTTTGTGCACAGTATCACAACCACAGATGCTAATGTCGTCAAGATACACCACGGAGATTCCCTTTTATAACCACACCTACTTCCCTCTCATCCCCGCCCCCTCCTCATCTCTTGGCAGACGCTGATCTGTTTTCCATTTCCATAATTCTGTCATTTCAAGAATGTTATCTAAATGGAACCATACCGTATGTAATCTTCTCAGATTTTTTTTCACTCTGTGTAATTACCTGGAGATTCATCGAGATTGTTGTGTCTACAGCAGTTCCTTCCTTTTTATTACCGAGTGATACTGCATAGTGTGGATGTAATACAGTTTGTTTAATTTTCCTGGGTTGTTTCCAGTTTTGGCCATCGTGAGTAAACCTCCTATAAGCATTTGTGTACAGATTTTTGTGTGAACTCAAGTTTTTACTTTTCTGGAATAAATGCCCAGGTATACAGTTGCTGGATCATACAGTAGTTGCACGTTTAATATTTTAGGAAATTGCCAAACAGTTTTCCAGACTGGCAGTGCCATGTTATGTTCTCAGCAGCACTGTACAAATGATCCTGTTTTTCTCCATCTTCACCAGCATTTGCCGTTGTCTCTATTCTTATTTTAGCAAGTTTGATAATTGTATAGTGATATCTCATTGTGTTTTTTTTTTATATATAAATTTATTTATTTGTTTTTATATTTGGCTGTGTTGGGTCTTCGTAGCTGTGCACGGGCTGTCTCTAGTTGCGGTGCGCGGGGGCTACTCTTGGTTGCGGTGTGTGGGCTTCTCATTGTCGTGGCTTCTCTTGTTGCGGAGCACAGGCTCTAGGCACACAGGCTTCAGTAGTTGTGACTGGCGGGCTCTAGAGCGCAGGGTCAGTAGTTGCGGCGCCCGGGCTTAGTTGCTCCGGGGCATGTGGTATCTTCCCGGACCAGTGCTCGAAGCCGTGTGCCCTGCCCTGGCAGGCGGATTCTTAACCGCTGCGCCACCAGGGAAGCCCTCTCACTGTGGTTTTAATTTGCATTTCCCTAAAGGAGAATGATATTGAATATCTTCTTCATGTGCTTATTTGCCCTCTATATGCTTTTCAGCCTTCTTCCCATTTTATAATGAGTTTTTTTTTTTTTTTACTGTTGAATTTTGAGAGTTCTTTATTCTGAATAGTAGTCTTTTGTCAGCTATGTGGTTTGCAAATATTTTCTCCCAGTCTGTACCTTATCTTTTCATCCTCTCAACAGAGACTTTTAACTATCTCTGGCTTTAGTTGTTGGACTTTTTTTTTTTTAATTAATAAACTTTATTTTTTAGGTTCACAGCAAAATTGGGCAGAAGGACAGAGAGTTCCCATTCCTCCCATCCCTGTACACGCACAGTCTCCCCCAGTGACAACTGTGGGCACATTTATCATAATCATTGACCCTACATTGGTGCGTCACTGTCACCCAAAGTCCATAGTTTACATTAGGGTTCGCTCATAGTTTTGCATGTTCTGTGGGCTTTGACAGATGTACGGTGACATGTACTCACCACTGTAGTATCATACAGAGTATTTTCACTGCCCCAGGAGTCCTCTGTGCTCTCCTTGTTATCTCCTTATCCCTCCCTCCCCCCAACCCCTGGCAACCACTAATCTTTTCACAGTCTCCATAATTTTGCCTTTTCCAAAATGTCATATAGTTGGAATTGTATAGATGTAGCCTTGTCAAATGGCCTCTTTCACTTAGTAATATGAATTTAAGTTCCTTTCATGTCTTTTCATGGCTTTATAGCTCATTTCTTTTTAGCACCAAATAATATTTTATTGTCTGGATGTGCCACAGTTTATCCACTCACCCACTGAAGGATTTTCTAAGTTTTGGCCATTATGAATAAGGCTGCTGTAAACATCCCTGTCCAGGCTTCTTTGTGAGATAGTTTTTAGTTCACTTGGGTGAATACAAAGCAGTGTGCTTGCTGGATCATGTGGTCAGAGTAGGGTTAGTTTTGTGAGTACGAAACTGCCAAACTGTCTTCCAAAGTGGCTGTATGTTTTTGCGTTTCCACCGCAGTGAACGAGAGTCCCTGTTTCCCCGTACCCTCACCAGCATTGGTGTTGTTAGTGTTCAGATTTTGGCCATTTTAATAGGTGTGTGGTGGTGTCCCATCATTTCAGATTGCATTTCCCCGACGATATGGAGCATCTTTCATGGGTGCGTCGTCTTTGGTGACGTGCCCGGGAGTTCCGCCCATTTTTTAATCAGGTTCTCATTGTTGAGTCTTAAGAACTGTTTGCATATTTTGGGTAACAGTCCTTTATCAGATGTGTCTTTTGCAAATATTTTCTCCCAGTCTGTGACTGGACTTCTCAGTCTCTTGATATTTGAAATTTTTAAACATTTTTTTAAAAATAAAATAATGGTACGTGCTTCTCAGCAAAAGTACCCAGAATATAAAGATTTATGTGCTTAAAGAATTTAAGATTCTCTTATTTTAATGCAGAGACATTATTAATGAAATGCAGGGGGAAATAATTTCTAGGTGTATGTGATTAACCAGTCAAATTGGAAGAGGTTTATTTTCCAGTTTTACAAGTATCATTTACAAATAACTTTCTAGAAGAAAACAACCAGTTCCTTTTCTCATATGGTTAAACAGTTGATAAATAAATCACTACTTAGTATATATACTGCCTCAAAAGGCAGATCCATTCGGCCTCCAAAGGTCCATTCGGCCTCCTTTCCATCCAACACAATATATGGAAATTCCCTGCTCTCCCTGGAGCTTCAGGAGGCCTAAAGCTTCACCCATCTCCTTGCTTCCCGGGGCTCTTAGGGCTCACCGGACTCCATCCACCCAAGACTGCATCACGCCTCCCCACTCCACTCACCTAGACGGTTTCTCAGGATAACACCTTAGGATTGAGTTCTTATCTTGGCTCAATGCTTAGAGTGACCTCGTTACATAGAAGACATTTAATAAATGTGTACTGAACTGACCTGAACCAGCAGAGGCAAGAAGGATTAGAAGATTGCATTTTAAGTGAAAAGAATTTAAAAGGCACTAAGAAAGGGAAGCATATATTTGGGGAACATAAGAATTTTCCAAATACTTAAGCATCGGGCTGGGAAAATTGGTTGGGAGCCAAACTGCAAATGGTTTGAATGTTATCATGTGTAGTTTGTGAATCTGTATAATTATCTTTTACATAGAATCGTGAATTTTTGTGGCTAGAATGTTCTTCGAATTCATAATCTTAATCAAGAAAACATCAAATTGAGATCTGTCAGTAGATCCTCAAATAATCTCTCATTCCCTGCACCTTCGGTCTTAGGCTCTTAAAGCAGTTACCCTCAAGCATGATGGGACATGCACAGAGTAGTCACAGAAATTTGTGAAAATTAAAATAAAACACATAGTAGAGATTATCTGGGGAGTTTTACTTTTACCTGTTGCTCTCTCTCTTTTGGTTTCTTTCAAAGTATGTACAAATTCATGATCTCCTGTGTAAGACAATGCGTATTTACTCTAGAACAGGACTACTTTGTTTGAAATATCTTTTTTCTTTTTAAAATGTTGTCTCGTATGCCATCTAAGCATGTGTACTCAACCCGATCTCTTAGTTCTCATTGTGATAAAGTTCTAGGGTGTGAGAAGCAATGAGTCATCTCACCCAGAGGTGTATTTGGGCAAATCAAATAATGAACTTCCTAAACTAAGATATAATGTTATGTTGTTGTTTTTTCTTTGCAAAAGTCTTTTAATTTTCTTAACTTCCTAGGGTAGTTGCAGAGGTATGGTACATTAAGGATTCCTGCTCTGCCGAGATTGCTGTAGAAACTAACATAGAGAAGATATCTGAACTCTTAGCCAATCAGTAAAAGATAATAAGGCCCTTTGTCAGCTTTGATACAATTCACAGGAGGTCATTTCATTTTGCCTCATATGGCTCAAGCAGGAACATTCCCCAGTAATGTTGTATTTTAATCCCTGTGAAGTTTCCTAATATCAGTCTGATCATGAAAGAGCCATTGAAAATCCACATTTTATTTGTACTCTTTATACTAATTTCTTTTTCTAATTTAATTTTTATTTTATATTGGAGTATAGTTGATTTACAATGTTGTGTTAGTTTCAGGTGTACAGCAAAGTGATTCAGTTATACCTACATATGTATATATATATTCTTTTTCAGATTCTTTTCCCAATATTAGGTTATTACAGAATATAGGTAATAACAGGAATATAGGTAATATAGGTTATTACAGAATATTGAGTAGAGTTCCCTGTACAGTAGGTCCTTGTTGATTATCTATTTTATATATAGTAGTGTGTATATATTAATCCCAAACTCCTAAGTTATCCCTCCCCCCAGCCTTTCCCCTTTGGTAACCATGAGTTTGTTTTTGAAGTCTGTGAGTCTGTTTCTGCTTTGTAAGTAAGTTCATTTGTATCATTTTTTTTAGATTCCACATATAAGTGATATCATATGGTATTTGCCTTTCTTTTTCTGACTTATTTCACTTAGTATGATAATCTCTAGGTCCATCCATGTTGCTGCAGACGGCATTGTTTCATTCTTTTTTATGACTGAGTAATATTCCATTGTGTGTGTTTGTGTGTGTGTGTGCGCATGTATGTATGTATGTATATATACATATACATATACACATTGTGTGTGTGTGTGTGTGTGTGTGTGTGTGTGTGTGTGTGTGTGTGTATATATATACAGCACATCTTCTGTATTTATCTGTTGAGGGACATTTTGGTTGCTTCCATGTCTTGGCTATTGTAAATAGTGCTGCCATGAACAAAGGGGGGGGGGGCGCATATATCTTTTCGAATGGTTTTCTCCGGTTATAAGTCTTACTTTGTTCTCCAAGATAATCGAGGCAAGAGGTCCAACATTTATCAGCTCTTTGCTTAACTGAGATTTAAGGAGTAGACTTTACACATGATTCAACTTACAGATTGCTTTAAATAAAATATCTAGACATATTTGCTTATCTTAGAAATTCATCAGCCAATTAGCCCATTAAATGCCAGTTCATACAGATCACCTGGCTCTGTAAGACTTGTATTCAGTGTACTTGGGCTTAAGGAAGAGCTAAATTAGGCCACGGCACCTTGGACAAACTTTTGGCAAAAAATTGTTTAGCACTAAGGAGAAAGAATAGCATTTCTAAATATTAAAAAGACAGTTATGTGGAAGAGTGATTCAATTTCTTTAATGTGGCCTAAAGGGATAGAATTAAGGAATTTAGAAGAGAAACTTTCAGGATTGATTTTATAAAGTAATTTCTAAGAGCGGGGTTATCAAAGCTAGTGTAGGCCGCTTTGGGATAGCTAGAATTCCATGTCTTTAAATGTGTCTAAGCGTAAGCTGGAGGGTTACTTGACAGGAATGTAATGGAACAAAATCAAGCAATGATTTTCGTGGATGGATTTGATGGTCTGTAAGGTCTTTTGCTGTTCTAAGAGTCTGTGATTCTAGTTTTGCTCTCTGTGATCCTGAGAGACTAATTTATGGTCTCTTTCCACTTCCTTCCTGCTGTTTACTCCTCAACCCTCTTCAGTGTGGCTTCTGCTCCCAGCACTGAAGCTGCTTTCCAGACTAACCAGTAACATTCTAAAAGCTAAATCCAAAGGAGATTTTGCATTCTTTGTCTTGACTTGTCCATAAGCACTTTAAAGTGTTTGATCACTTCTTATTTCTTGAAACTTTCTTTGGCTTCCAAGATACCACTCACTCACACCTTGTTTTCTAACTAAGACTTTTGCCCTCAGTTCTTTACAGGCTTTTCTTCCACCAGTGCTATGTGCCCCTCCTGATCTTGGTGGACCTGTGTATTATTTCAGCTACCTTCTCTGCTGACCATTTCCACACCCATCTTTAACTCAGGCCCATCAGTACAACTGCCTACTAGATGTCTCCTCTCTCAAGTTCATAGGGTAGTTGTAAGGATTTATTACTTAATCCACGTAAAGTGCTTAGCAAAGCATCTAGCTGTGTACTAATCATGGCAGTGTTGATCATGGTAAACTTTTACCCAGTTCATTAAGACTCTTTATTTATTCTCTTGGGGAACCATCGGCTTATCCTTAAATCACCACTTTCCAAACTGTTTTCTTGGAATACTACGTCTCAAGGTGTTACTTGAGACATGGAAGGAAGGAAAGAAGTAGGGTTCCATTCAAGTAAGTTTGGAAATGGTCTGTAATAGGATTGGCAAACCTTTTCTAAATATATTGGATTTTAAGAGCCATTTGGTCTCTGTCAAACCACCCAAATTTCCTGTTGTAATGCTGAAGCAGCCATAGAAAATACATAAACAAATGAGTATGTTTGCGTTCCATTAAAATTTTATTTATAGACACTGAAACTTGAATTTCACATCATTTTCACAAAATATTATTTTATATTATATCACAAAAATATTCTTTTCCTTAAATTTTCAACCATATAAAAATGTAAAAGCCATTCTTTGCTCATGGACTGTGCATAAACAAGTGGTGGACAGACTTGGCCTGTGGGCAGTAATTGGGGGAACCCTGCTTTAAAACATGGCCTTCTATTAAAGATATGTAACTTACATCATAAAAAGCTCTTATAAGGTCTGCGCCAGTGTCCTGTTAGGTCCGGTGTTTCTCCTATTTATTTGACTATGGAAATCTTTTTTTACGGGACATTTGTTAATATCTCTTGCCTTACTTCTGTGGAGTACACTTTTGAGAAATGTGTGCTAGAGGTAAAAATTATGGCTGTGGAACAGACCGGAAATAAGAGAACGTATCTTGTCTTTATTACTCTTGCTCTGATCAGCTGAGCTAACTAGTCACAGAGTGACTAGTAAAATGAGATTACCCCTGCGAGGAAGGTACCAGTTAGGCACTCACTACAGCTGGTTCAAAGATTGGCTGAGTTGAAGTGGACATGGTAAATTTCATGTCATTGATCAGCTTTCAGAAGTGGGAAAAGTGTATACCTTGCTATAACATAAGGCAAACAGAGGTGCTGTAAGAGAGAAAATACTCAGTTGAGGAGGAAGAGATCCAGAGGCCATAACAAAATACAAACAGTAATAGTTATCATTTTCCATAGTTTTAAAATCTTTACTACTCTTGTTAAAATAAACAAAAATTCTAAAGTTTAAAAACATTTTTAGTTTACATACAGTAAATTCTAAAACTTATTTTGAAATATTTTCAATTGTCCTTTTCCTATATCTTTGAGAAGTAAAGCGATGGTTATTGCTTTACTATTTTTGAACATATTTTC
Organism: Balaenoptera borealis; assembly: GCF_965194805.1. Lineage (NCBI taxonomy): Eukaryota > Metazoa > Chordata > Mammalia > Artiodactyla > Balaenopteridae > Balaenoptera > Balaenoptera borealis. Next base: position 2,491,297 of record NC_138870.1, on the reverse strand, counting down.
CCTATTAAAAATAATACAATTGCTAATGCAGAAAAACTTCAAAATTTAAAAAAAAACACTTTTATCAGAAGATTCTACATCTCCCCTCCTTGTATGCCTACCATCACCATGTGCCCCTTATATGTAAAATGGAAAAACAGGTGTAGAGGCCCTGCTTTCTAATTTATGTCTGTCACTTGACAAGCAGCTGGAACCTAAGGGAGGATGCAGAGAACACGGGATCCCAGCCGACAATAGTAACAATTCATCTACCGAATGCAAGCATAGTCACTTGTGTATTCCTATAGAATTTCCCCACCAGATGTTTCGTTGGAAACCTGCGTAGGAGAGGAGTTGTTCTTACAGTTTTTGCCAACAAACTGATAGGAGGTGAATGATGGAATTGTTGAATCATTAATACATTGCAGAGTTTGCCTTCAGCTGTTTTGTCCAGCAAGTACCTTGGTGACCTTCAGCGTCTCAGCAGCCCAGCATCTTCAGGCCCCTCCCAGCACCCCAGCAGTCACGCATATGTATCCCTACAGCTCTCAGAGGCTTCATAGACAGCTTGAAGAATATCTGGGATATTTACTCATTGGAACTGTTCCTACTTTTTATGTCAGGCAGTGTACCACAAATCCAGACATTAGATGTTCCGTATAATGTTGGCTATTTTGTGAAATCAAGGCACACTGAGCTCTTGATTGTGCTAGAAGGTGGAGAGTGAGTGCCATGATACACTGGCATTCTTCTAGCAGATGTCATAGCAAACAGACTCGGAATGCAGTGCAAGCTAAAGGCAAGGCAGACAGCCCCCATGGTAGCACCATGTGGACAGCTGGTATGGACATGTTATCTATCTACAACTGGAAAAGGTTAAGTAAACAGTGGGACAGTGACAAAGTGCAGAGATTAATTGCTTAAAGCATTCAATGATTCTTAAAACAGACATCTAAATAAATGGAGGGATTCTGGTGTTTGAGTTCTGAGAAACAATGTAAGAAGACTTTATTTTCCTTTGGAAACAGAAACTTACTAAGAAAAGAAGACACAGTAAATGATACAGCCCAAAGTGTGAATATAACAATAACCAGCAGACCATTATTTTGAAGGGACTGTATCTTTATAAGGGAAGTTCATATTCTGAAGTGTTCTGTTCATATTATACTATCAAACATGAGGCATAAAGGACATACTATTATGAAATAGTAAAGACAAAATGAAAGAAAAGGCCATATAAATCTTTCTGTACACATCATCCCCAGATGTTACTGTGAACCCACTACTTAACTTCATCTCTTGAGGCTCATGCTAAGCGGTTTTTACCCCCCCGGATTTCCAACACAAATCATTGGGTTTAAGACATAATTCACTAGGGATTTTGGTAGGATTTGAGTAAATCCCCAACAAAAACTCCCTTGGCTTGCCAGCTATTTTTAAAGGCAGAATTTAGAAAGCAGAAGATCCTACATTCACCTGTCTATCTTGTGATGGCCCTTGCCATGAAGATAGGAGGAAATTTGCCTATAAATACACCATGAAATGCTCGCCTTTCAGACAATCTGTTGGGTAGAACCACACCACAGGAGTCATCTCTGCATGATATCTCTAAGTTCAGTGATGGTCAGTCTTATGAGTATCTGCAGTGTCGTCAGAATTTAAGAGTTTGAAAAGCTGATCATTTTTACAGTGGAATTGGAAGATTTTGTATGTACTTAGTGAATTTGGAAAAGTAAATACAAATATTAAAAACCCAGTCTTGGCAAGGATGTGGGGAATCAGGGAAACCTCACACCTTACTGTTGGTCTTTTAAATCAGTTGTTTCGGATTTCCTGGGGGGCGCAGTGGTTAAGAATCCACCTGCCAATGCAGGGGGACACGGGTTCGAGCCCTGGTCTGGGAAGATCCCACATGCCGCAGAGCAACTAAGCGCATGTGCCACAACTACTGAGCCTGCACTCTAGAGCCTGTGCGCCTAGAGCCCATGCTCAGGAACAGGAGAAGCCACCGCAATGAGAAGCCCGTGCACCGCAACAAAGAGTAGCCCCCGCTGGCCGCAACTAGAGAAAGCCCACGTGCAGCAACAAAGACCCAACGCAGCCAAAAATCAATAAATAAATAAATAAATTTATTAAAAAAATCAATCAATTGATCAATTGTTTCTGTAAAGTAGTGGGTTCCAAAAGTACCTGCAAAGCTTCTTAAAAGTATAGGTGGCTTGGCTGTACCCTGAAATTCAGATTCGGTAGGTCAGGAGTAGAGAACAGCCTTCCATTTGTAATAATTTCTGTTATGTTTGAGAACCACTGCTTGTAAAGCAAGTCTGATATACTTCTTTGAGTTACACACCTTTCCACAGTGGTGGACTTAAGCATTCTTGAGGTCTTCTTGGTTCTGCAGGTAAATCTACTTCCCTCTCATAAGTTCTTCCCTCTGTAGGCACTTTGGATTGACTTTCTTGTGCTAAGAATTTCCATGTCCATTTTCTCTTTATATATTACACTTCAGCATAACATAAATCTTGTATCTTCAAAGATAGGGTTTGTTTCTGGTTTTTGCTGTTCTGGTGTTTGGGGGTGATTTTCCAGAGGAAATGGGAGCTGCTAGGTCTTTGTTCTGCCATCTTGAAATCAGGAATCCAATACTGTATTGGAGTCCCAAAATTTTTGACCAGAAAGGGGAAAGAGAAGGCATAGCAGCTTTAGGGGAAAGTAAGTCAGTGGAGGCTTTTTTCCTTTTAAGATGAGCATCAGTAATTGTGGTATGAACAATAAATCATTTTAGATCAAATAAAACACGTTCTTCCTTTTTATGAGTTCTCTGTGGAAACAGGTGGACGTTAGGTAGAATTCAGTAATCACTTCTACACTGAACCAGAGATAGAGACAAATCACTAGTGAGCTGTGATTGTATAGAGAACAAAGCGTGAGACACTCATCTGAATGATACTGTTTTCCTTCCTGGTGTAATGTTTCACCATAAATTGTAATTCCTGCTTAACATGTTGAAGGGACTGTTGGTCTCCACATCTTTGGATATCACAAAAGATACATCATCAATCGAATCCTCTAACATGGAGAATGTAGAGATACATTTTACATACAATTTGATAGTTGACTAATTTTATAGTTCTAGATTTCTTTTAAAGAAAGGTACTGTGTGCCAGTATTTTCCAACTGAATTTGGATCCTCTAAATTTTTGGTGGCTCTTATTCTAATCAGTAAGTAAAATGACATATTAAATGAACAGACATTATCTTAAGAAGGTATGCCTTTCTCTTCTAGCTTCTTTTTTTTTTTTAATTAATTTATTTACTTATTTTTGGCTGCATTGGATCTTCGTTGCTGCAGGCGGGCTCTCTCTAGTTGTGGTGAGCGGGGACTACTCTTTGTTGCGGTGCACGGGCTTCTCATTGTGGTGGCTTCTCTTGTTGCGGAGCACAGGCTCTAGGCGTGCGGGCTTCAGTAGTTGTGGCACGTGGGCTCTGTAGTTGTGGCTTGCAGGCTTTAGAGTGCAGGCTCAGTAGTTGTGGCACACGGGCTTAGTTGCTCCGCAGCATGTGGGATCTTCCCAGACCAGGGCTCGAACCCGTGTCCCCTGCATTGGCAGGCGGATTCTTAACCACTGCACCACCAGGGAAGCCCTTTTTTTTTTTTTAAAGAATTATTCTGCAGTTAATTCCTATCTCAATTTCTCTTCTAAGTTTTAGATTCCAGTTATATTGTCATTTTACTATTTGTAGACTTTTCATAGATTTTCCCTCTTGTATACAAAATGCTAAGTGGATTTAAAACATTTAATAACCCTAACCCCCATTCACGTCATCCACGGTGGCTCACTGACGCATGGCACCCCAGAAGCAGGAGTGGGGAGGGGAGGGCACACTTAGCTACACAAGGAACAAGCTACTTTGATTAAGTATAATTCAAAAGGAAAGGAACTTAGAGTATCAAAAACAAGAGTCTGGAAGTCATACTCAGCAGAAGGGGATCTCTAGATACAATATTGTTTAGAGGAGATTGTGTTGTCCTGATCTATCATGAAGATAAGGTTTGTCTATGAAGTGGTAAGGATTTTTTTTAAAATACGAATGTAGGAACTGAGGATCCGACTGGTCTCAAAATAGTCACCTAGACGGTTTTACACTTATTCCCTTGGTGCTGTCATTGCTAAAAAATATGTTTGTAATCCTTTTCTTGGCAGTTGCTTCCAGAGCTGGTTAACGAGGTGCCCCTGAAAATAAATATATTCTTATACCTCACTGTGGTCCTAAAAACATACCATCTTGATTGGTTGTCTAACTTCAATGCCCAGACTTGATGTCAGAACTTAAATTCAGTTTAATAAAAAGGATGTTTGTCATAATTCCAAATACTTAAATAATGTAATAGATTTTGAAGTCAGTTTTAAAGATAAATTTGGCAGCATTATTGAATAAATGTTTTTATATAACTTCCTAAAATGAATTCTTTGAAGAACTTATCTTTCATTTGAAGTATAAGTACAGGTATATTTTATGAGGGAAGCAACTGGAAGTTTGCTATATTTTAAGGAAACATAGGATAAGAAGAATCATCTTTATATACTGGTAATATTAAACTTTCAGTAGTCCCAAGGGAGCTGGAATTGAGGACATTTACTTTGGGGCAAGCCGATTTAAGCATGGAATGTAGTTTATGCCGTATTTATGGTGCCCATGTGCACAGTAAGGTGAGCTTGGACAACTGTATACACTTGTAATTGCCACCACAGTCGAGCTATAATCCACTTCCAAAAGCTCTCGTGGCCCTTTCTAGTTATTCTGCAGCCCCGCCCCCGGTCCCGGGCAGCCACTGATCTGCTTTCTACCTCTCTGTGGAGTAGATTACAATTTTTATATTTAAACAAATGGAAAAGATATAGGCTCTTGTTTTTTTTTTCCCTAACACATGGAATACAGTCATCAAGTTTTTGCCCGTCTGAGAAGCAGGCAGAAGCTTTATAGCAGAAGTATCAATATCACAGTAAAACTCCATTTTCCAAACTTGTCATAGCCTGTGGTGGGTTGGATATATCAAAATGCTCATTTTTCAGAAAAAGTGAGGAGAAAAACTGAATACAGCTTTTCTGCACAAAATTTTGTTCAATCAGCCTCCTTTACTGAGCTGTAACTACCAGCAATTTCTGCCTTTATGTTAATTTTGATTCTTTTCAAGGACTTCTGAAATATAAAAGTTCGTCCATACCAGGATAACTTCTCTACCCATTCTCTTGCCAGTGTGTCTCTTTCCCCTGTTTCAGGAGGTGGAGACACGAAACAGGCAGCAGGATCGTGTGCAGAGGGCTGGCCCCTTGCTGTGAGAAGGTCACATGAGGCAGGACCCCAGCTCATGCTGCTGGATCAAATGCCCTCGGATAGTCTATGTTTGATGACGTTTGAAAGTTTCTTTCCAGCATCAAAACATATATCCAATACTGATGGTGTGTTTCATATTCTCTGAATAGTATAGCGATTTATCACAGTCCTCCTGTGACTCTGGAATCCGGAGTCAGACAGCAGCATTCTATTCTTAGTTCTTTAACAACTTTTTTTGTAATGTAAGAATTCTGCTCATGATACATCTCTAGCAGGAGCCTCCTGACCCTTCTGCTTCCAGGATCATTTCATCTCTCCTCTTTGCCTGTAAGTCAGTCTTTCTAAGACCTTGCTTTACTTTTCTGGAACTTTTGATGCTTCTATATTATATTCAAAATCAAATCATTCCTTATTCAGCATTTTGAGTACCCTCTGTCTGCCGGGTTCAGGTTAGAACCCTCAAGGGTGTCACAGTCTGTGTTTCCTCCTTCCTGCCATTCCAGACCATCCGTGCTCCGATTCAAAGCTACCTTCTCAGCATCCCCCTCGCTCTGTCCTTTCCCGATAGAAACCCTCTAATCCAGTCATGCCGTGTGTCCTCACACGACCTGTGCTTTTATACATATCACTTTCTCTGTCTTTCTTATTATCTCTGTCAAAATAAGGCCCACTGACTTCCCATGTCCTCGGCCCCAGGTGATTTTCTTTGTCTGCTGTATCACTTACTTCAGCACGTATGGCCCATACGATTTATTGGCACTTAGCATTTTTGTTTCATCTCATTCGTTGTGCTGAAATCTTACAGTTAGAAAGGATAGACTTACCACTCAAAGCAAAATCATTTATACAATACCTCTGATAACCTCTTGACACACCTAGTCAGCAGAAGCCCTGTCATTTTCTAGGCTTCCCCAGTCCTACTTATTAACAGGAGATAATACGTTAGATGATCACTTTATAAACTGAAATCTGTATCTTTGTGACTGTCCTCCCTTTAGTGTCATATGTGCTTTCTAGAGAGACACAGATTAAAATCCTATTTCTGCCTTTCCTGTTTCTGCTATTCTAGTATCAGTCATGCTCTGTGGGTAAATCTTTTTGGATTAATATGCCCTTGTATAACCCCATCCTGTCACCTTCCTTTGGATCCCTCTACTTTTAATTGCCTCTTAAGTAATGGCCTCCAGAATTGAACCTACTTCTCCAATTGTCCTCTGTCTAGTTAGGGAAAAGCAAAACTCTTCTTTTAATGAAACGTGAATTGGCCAGAGCTAGTGGTCTCTTTCTAGTCTTGGTTTTTTTCATGTTTTCCAATGTTGATATCCCCTACTCCGACCTTCTGCTCAGTTGCTTTCCGTGCTACTGGACTGAAAAAAAAAAAAGCCTTAAAAATACAGTGAAGCCCAGCTTCAGAATAAGTGAAAACACTGGAGCAGTTGGGAACCACTACAGCAGATGGGAATGGAGTCAGAACTGGAGGAGCTGCTGGTTCAGGGTGCGTGTATGAAGTGCCTGCTGGTGCCAGGAGCCGTTCTTGGCGCTTGGGACACATAGTGAGCACAATAGACAGACACCCTGCCTTCGTGGAGCTTGTATTCCAGCTGTTTCTGAGCAAAGACTTTAGGCAAAAAAAAAAAAAAAGGAAGACTGGCAGATAATATCAGAGTATAGAGTAACTGCAGCCAAAAGAAAAGAAGAGAAAAAAGTGTAAGTGGTTTAGGCACATGCAATATAGAAAATTAACAATATGTGCAAGCTTTTGGTGTTCACAGTCGTGAACCAAGACTCTAGAAGGAAAATAATACATTTTAAAAATTAAAGATAGGAGCAGTCACAATAGCCAAAAGGTGGAAGCAACCCAGATGTCCATTGACTGATGAATGGACAAAGTGTGATGGCTGCGTACAGTGGCATATTACTCAGCTTTGAAAAAGAGGGAGATTCTGACACGTGCTGCCCCAGGGATGAACCTTGAGGACTTTACGTTAAGTGACGTAAGCCAGTCACAAAAGGACAAATACTGTGTGGCTGCCTTTACGTGAGGCTCTAGAGTAGCCTGGTTCATAGAGACAAGTAAAGGGTGGTTTGCCAGGGGCTTTGGGAAGGAGGATGGGGATTGTTTAATACTTAGTTTAAGTTGTGCAAGACAGAGAGTTCTGGAAATGGTTGCACAGCAGTATGAATGTCCTTAACACTGCTGCACTGTACACCCTTAAACACGGCGAAGGTGGTAAGTGTTATGTTTATTTTCTTTTTTATCTGTGAAAACCTTTTCATTTCTAGTTGTCACAAAATAGTTCTGTCATTGTGACTGGTAAGGGGGTCCTTTTTTAGAGTAATCAAAATGGAAACAAACATTTTTTACAAATGTTTAAACCCTGGAAAATCTGTTTCAGGTCCCTGGGGACCCACAGACCCCTGGCAGGGAATCCTAGCTGCAGCCTCTGATCAGCCAGCTTGGGAAAACAGCATTTGGAACCTTGTGCCACTGGCCAATGTGGCCCTTGTGGTCAGGTTTTTGACTCAGGTACAGCAGATGGGACCTGGGCTGTACCCTGGTCACTGGGAGCCCAGGGAGCACTTTGCAGCAAGGCAGCGGGCGGCAGAGGCCTGGCACCGCTCGCTTTCCCCGTCCTGGGGGCGCGCCCACCGCGCCCCCGCTTCGGGTGACAGACTCCTGTCCCTGGTCTTGGTTAAAAAACGGTTAAGATGGTAAATTTTATGTGTATTTTACCACAATTAAAAAGAAAAAAAATTTTTAAATTAGCAAGCCAACAAACTGAAAGACCAATAAACTCAACATAAAAAGAAAACTTTAAAGACATAGCCATAAGCATAGTATAGTTGGGGAAGCAGACCCATGTAGAGGAATTGAAGGACATTCACAGAGCAGATGCCTATTAATCTAAACTGTGAAAGTGCCGGAAGGAAATGCTGAACAGAGAGAAGTTAGCAGCCGGTGAGGCGAAAGCTCAGGCCTTTCAGGTAGAGCGTGTAGCATAAGACTAAGTGAAGACAAGTCGTGTCTCAGTGACACACAGTCCTTGGAAGACAGTGAGGAAGAAGTAGGTAGAAAATTGTAGCTGGTCAGATATGAGGCCCAAGTGTTTAATACATTAAGAAACCTGATGGAAGTGACGCTGGAAGCAGGACAGTTAGAACAGCAGTGAGGTCAGAGAAGGCGTTTTAAGAATCATGCAGGCCCGTGGTAAGAGGATGGTGGGGACCATGATAGTGAACATGCAGGTACAAAGTGGTGGGTTCATTAAAAACTATTAGAAAGGAAGAATCAACAAAACTTGCATATTGGTTCTGGGGAACAAAGAGGAAATCAAGTTTTTTCAGTGTTCTCAGGCTGTGGGCCTAGAAGTGTGGTGATTCAGTTAACATTGAATGGGAGATTCGTTATGATGGATGGAAAACCTGACTTAGTGTAGACATTTTATATTAAAGATAATGCTGAGTATCTAAGTAAAGGCTACCTAGAGAGGACATAAGGAGATGTTCAGGGACCAGATTTGGAAGTTCAGGTATTTCAGCCAGGCTCGCCCACTGAGCTTTCGTAAGGTGGCGTATCTGCCACACTCTCTGAGGCCTCCGTGAGGGAGGCTGGAGGACCTCCTCGCCAAGGGAAATGAAGGGGTGAAAGAGATTTCACTCCGGATAGTTAACCGGTTAAATTACAAGTAAAGGAGGCATCAGTAAGAGAATCTGGATTTCAGATTCATCTTAAAATTGGAGTAAACTGTGCCTACATGTCCTGGACAGTAATACGTCCAAAGCTACTGATCTCATTGTTGCCTTCATCTGCTCTCTTTCCTCATGTTTTCTGGATTATAAAACTTATGAAGCACGATTATTTAATCATTCCGTTTGGAATACCCAGTTGGAGGAAGAGGGAAAAATAAACTGTTGTAATATCCCTTCATTCATACTCCTTTTCTGTCTTGCATTTCTGTTAAACACACGCTTACCTAGGACTCACTCTTAAATTGCTAACCACCGTCGTTTACTAGTAAGAGAGGGCTCGTGTGTTGTCCTTAAGGATTCAGGAGTTACCAGCAGGATTTTGTGCTCCACTTGCCTTGGGTATTTGCCTCCTGTTTCTGAAGTTTGCTAGAAGGGGGAGGGGGACAGAGAAGGTGGTCTTACCATTTCTTGAAGCTCAAATGCCACAGCAGAACTTTTAGAGACATCTTGATTCTATTAGAATTCGCAGGTCAAAGGGCAGGTTCAACTGTTCTGGTAGTTTAAAGCACCAGGGATGGCGTGACTAGACTAATGACTTAAAGTTGGATTTCTGTTACTACCTACTCATTATGCAAGTCAGGGGGCCTGTTAGTCGTGCAGTAGGGAATTACTAATCACTTTGAAAGGTTCTGTGTCCACATTTTCAATTTTTTTTTATTTTTAACTGAGGAAAAGCCACTAACAGAACAAGGAGAGTGATTTGGCAGGAAGAGCATTTTAGTTCTTCTTTTCTCTGGGCTTGTGGCCTATGTATGTTCCCTTTTGTGTTTCATGTGCTTGTGTTACTCCCTATGGGCTCATGGGAAATGAAGTCAGGAAGTGTTCCACCAGCAAGTGTTCCTTTTCTGTGGAGAGCCTTGGATTAATAAAGCTTTTGAAGTTGATTATTAATCCCCAGCAAGGTTCATTTTCTTTGAAATAGCCATATTAGCGTTAGAATAGCTGACTTTCAGCTCTCAAGTAGTTGACTCTGATTAGAAAGGACTTATTTCAGGTATTTTTATTTCCTTCTTCACAGTTTTCTGTATCTTTCCGTTTTTCGCCAATGAATGAACATTACTTTGTTATCAGAAAATACCTTTTTTTCAAAGAAGCAGTTATATTAAGAATAGGTGGCTACTAAAATAAAATCCTTTTTGCTATTTGCTTTTTTTTCACTCTAAATTCCATTCCCTCTGAAAAGCAGGGTATTCTTAAAATTTTTTAGTTTGGACACTTGAATGTTCTTTGTAAAACTTAACCACATAAGCTCAACTGCAAATATGGTCTTTACTATCACATGTATTGAGGGAACAAGAGTTTTTCTTATTCCCAAAAAATTAGATGGCTGTTACTATTTATTAGCTTTAGTTTTGTTCCTGTCCTCCAAATTGTGTTCAAGAAGTTGTTCTTCCCATGGTGTCCATTGCAAATTTACCAAAATTATAGGCAAAACAGTACAATCTCTGTCCCCTTCCAAAAACAAGAGAAAAACCTGAAAGCTAATAAACCCACGAAAGATACTAACATTACCCAGAGTTTACATGATCATATGTGCAATATGTAATCAAACCATTTCATTCTCTTGACTGTGAATTGCCCTTTTTAGGCACATACACATGTAGAAGTCAATATCAAGAGTATAGTTTTAAAATGGAAAGGACAGTGGTATGTTAATCTGCTAGGGAATTTTTAGAGGGTGAGAGCCTTGGGTATGGGAGAGAAAATTTGATTCTGTGCAGTTCATAGTGTATTATCAGTGCTCAATAAAAAGTAAATAGCATCAATGACATAATAAAATTTCTATTTGAATTGTATAGAAAAAGAAAAAAAGACTTCAAAATATATATCTTATTAAAAAAGGCACCATTCCAATGGCTCAGACTCCAGTGCCACATCCTTTATTTTAAAATTTAGAATATGAATTGGCACCTGTTATATCATATTGCATTTGGGGAATGTGACATTTTACCCCAGAGATTAACTGTACCACACTAGCTGGCCAAGTATATCATTTATAAAAGAATTTGGAATTCAGTCAAGATGTTTCAACAGTATAGGATAATTTTTACCATTTCATATTATGATGCTTCTTTCCTTAAGTACAGAATGGAACTCAGATCCTATCACCTTTTATCTTGCATTCGGCAGAAGTTCTCATGACTTGGTCTAACTGGACAGAGTAATTTATCTTTCATTCGTCTTCTGTTATTTGCCTGCTGCTAAATGTGTTATTCTGACTATTGATGCACAGAAATGCAGCCCCCTTATTGAGAAGGCACATTTCTCATTCCAGCTTGTCAGTCTCTGGGCTCCCCAAAAGGGAACAGATGACAGCAATTAACAGGAAACCGCAGAGTGAGACCATCTTGAACTCCTTCACCTTTAAGCTCATTTCACCACTTAACATATTTTTTTCAAGTGGTCAGTGGATATATTTAGACTGTCGTTATCCCTTTGGTGTTGACTTCATGGGATAAGCCATCTGCCATTTCTTAGACTCATATAGAGTGAGGACAGTGGAAAGTTACACTGAGGTCAATGAATCTTCCCTTCCAACAGCAAAGACTAGTTAAACAAATCTTCATTTCCATGATGTAAACTGATCTACGTCTTCCATTTGTCAGCACTGCTTGTTCAGAGTTCCCCAGACCTACCCACCTGAGTACAGAATATCCTTGTCAGAATGTGCAAAAGATAGTCTTCCAGTTTGTGGCTAAACTAAAACTCTTCCATATGACTGCTGTTGAAGCGTAATTATCTTAACAAGAGACAGAAGCAAGGTTAAACTTGGGCAGTGCATTCTCAGATCCAGCATTTCCTCAGGTCAAAAGCTCAGGCCTCTTTTATAGTTCCTGTAAATCAAATCTGTCTTCTTCCAGATGACTTATTACATAAAAGATGAGCTATAGAGGAATGCATTTGGACTGTGAGACTAATTGTTCACCAACTTCATTCTGATTATTTTGTAAATTTCTCAGTTCAACGCCCCTCCCCTAAAATCTCACCTTCTTTTCCTTCTGGATATGAACCCAAAAATAGTTGTTAGGTAAACCACAAGGAATCAGTGAAGTTTAAATTGTTGTTTCAAAATGTGCAGATCATTGCCAAGTAAAGCCTTGACTGGAAACTTATTTGCATTGATGAGATAAAAAGATTCATAGATGTTCAGAGTGCCCCGGGAACAGCTGGCTGATTTCCTGAATCCTATTTACTAATGTTTACAGTTTGTTATACATTCTGTACATAAAAATGTTTTCAGTTTTAGTGGTGCCTCGTTTGCCTGGAAGCCACAGAATACTTATCAAAAGAATGAGTCAAATGGGTAAAATGTATAGATGACAGGATAATTCTTACTTTAAAAAAAAGTCATTAACTTCGTTTACTTTCCAAGTTTAACTACAACTAGATCTGGGAACTCTTTATTAAGATGTCAGTATAACGACCTGATAAAGACATTTAGAGTCAAGAAGCCCTGAATGGGATTCCTGCCCGGACCATTTGCTTCAAGTGTGAACTTGGGCAGCCGCATACGCTCTCTAAGCCTTAGTTTCATCACCCATAAAATGGGGGTAATGGTAATAGTAACTTGCGGATTGCTGTGAGGACTAGATGGAAATCTGGATGTTTTCTTTCTTTTGCAGGCAGGAAGCCCTTCTGGCCGCCATCAGTGAAAAAGATGCCAATATAGCTCTTCTGGAGCTTTCATCCTCAAAGAAGAAGACCCAGGAAGAAGTGGCTGCCCTCAAGCGGGAGAAGGACCGGCTCGTGCAGCAGCTCAAGCAGCAGGTATGACCAGTGGGGCTGGGGGGTGCCGCCCGCGTCCGTGCCAGCTCACGCGCTCAGCTCTCCCATCTCGGGCCAGATGTCTGATCTTTACCTAATTGATCTTCACCAGCAGGGACTTCAGCCTTCAAATCTCTGCTTTGTCTAGGAAGCGCAGAGCATTCTTGGTAAGAGGACTGGTTTAGAAGGTGTCACACGTCTTAGGAGAACATTTTTAACTTTTGCAATGGCTGGATGAAATTAGTGAAATTCTGCCCATTTGAAATGAAAAAGGTTTTTTTTGGTTTTTTTTGCATGTCTCTCGGGGTCAGGCCACGGGGGTCGTCCACAGCACCGACAACTGCGTGGTCCTTGGCAAGCGCTGTGGGGTATCTGCAAGGGCTGTTGGGGTCCTCAGTGGTGCCTCTGGGACAGAGGCCGCATGTAAGGGCAGGCAGCAGTGGTGTGGAGATGGTGGTGGTGTGCACATACCACCAGCGGGTGAAAAGTCTTATTCCTTACGTCCAGTCAGATTCCCGCTACAGAAGGCACTAAGGATATTTTCATTTAAGTGATTTCCTGTTATTCAAGGCTGGGTAAGCTCTGATGGTAAGAGCAAAGTTTTGCCCTTTTCTTTTCCACCCAAAACCTTCCCCAAATTTAATGCTTAATACTTACATGAGAACTTTCATCTGTGAAAATAAAAGCTAGAAATTTCCTCATTGATGATGGTTGCACAACAATGTAAATATACTTAATGGACAGAACTGCACACTTAAAAGTGGTTAAAATGGTAAATTTTATGTTGTGTATACTTTACCACAATTTTAAAACTGGGGCAGATCTTTTTCCCCTTTGAAGACAAGGAGAAAGCTGAATTTCAGAGTCTGAGTCCTCTTCGTCTCTAATGCTGTTCCTGCCATTCCTGTTCTACACGAGTGTCCGCCTCCTGCCTTCCGGGTCATCCCCTGCATCCTCCGCCACGTTTCTGTACATTTGGGCTGCCCACATTTGCCCTTCTGCCTGAAGTAATCAGAGTAGGAAAGCGTTTTCAAGTGAAGGAATTTCTTTTTTTCTACTTTAGAGGATCAGTCATCAATTGATAGCATCATTTTTCATTTATTTATTTTTGGCTGTGTTGGGTCTTTGTTGCTGTGCGCGGGCTTTCTCTAGTTGCGGCGAGCGGGGGCTACTCTTTGTTGCGGTGCGGTGGCTTCTCTTGTTGTGGAGCACCAGCTCTAGGCATGAGGGCTCAGTAGTCGTGGCGCACGAACTTAGTTGCTCCACGGCATGTGGGATCCTCCCGGACCAGGGCTTGAACCCGTGTCCCCTGCATTGGCAGGCGGATTCTTAACCACTGCGCCACCAGGGAAGTCCTAGCATCATATTAAATGTTCAGATAAACAAGAATCACTATTTACACAATAAAGATATTTTCTCTATTTTAAAGACTAATAAAACTGCTTATAAATAGACTTTATTTATGTGGCTGACTTTGCTGAGAAAACACCAGAAGATGTTCCCTACTGCAAGATAGACAGATGACCAGCAAAAATAACCCAGTGCTCACTTGCAAGTGAAAGAAAACTTTTACCCACTTAAGCTCTGGGACCCCTAGACGTTCATCCCTTTAAGAGATGGAATTCACTGTGAACTTTCACCCTCTCCTGGGTGCCAGTGACCCAAGGGAAAGCAAAACAAAGGTGCTCTGGGGGCCTCCCTTTATTGCAAGTTCAACCACTTTATCCATCATTTGTGGGAATTCTGCCACATAAACATTTTCAGGTCACCTAGCTTGACAAAAAAAAAAAAAGAGAGCGAGAGAGAGATAGACTTCTTTCATATTACAGAAGAAAACTGAGCAAAAAAATTTATCAGCAGTTTGTCACCCCGGCTCACATTGCTCAATCTGTCTGATTTTAAGAGCTGTAACTAATTCTAATTGGTCCTTATTTCATATTTTCTGAACAAATTATCAGTTTCCGTTATGTTCAGTAGGAGAATTATGAATGGATAAGGCCAGCTCAGCTGACTGAGGAGGCTGGAGGGGTCGTAAACGATGCATCTGTGCTTGTGCAGTGGGCGCAGAACACTCGGGTGGGCTGCGCTGGTCTGTGCTTCATCCTCCCAGCTAGGAAGTGGATGCTATCTCCTGTTCCACTAGGGAGCAGTTAGTGAGGATCAGTCAGTGTCTTCAGAGAGGACCAAGACCTTGAGACGAGTAGTGTGTCCGTGCAGAGCTGCGCCGTGAGCTGAGGTCTCCTGGTGCATGTTCTGCGGAAACGAGTCTGTCACTGGGGAAGTGAGCTGATGTCAGACAGACACGCTGTCACCTGCTCACCTGGCCGAGCCTGCTCACTGGATCTCTGGTCTTCTGTTTCACTGTCCCAGACCAAACACCGCCCTTCTGTCCCTGCAGTCTTTTCCCAGCGGTCCCCCCTCTCCTTCCTTGCGTGACCCCCGGGTGGTCCTGGCGGCAGTGGGGGGATCCTGTCCTCTTCAGACAAGCATTTTCACAGACTTCCTTAGTTTTCTGTTGTGTTTTGTGTATTTTACTTCTTTAACCTCACAAGACCACTTAATTTCCCTAATCCCTAAGTTCTTAATGGAAAAGGGGGGACTTCACTGTTGCCCCAAGTATTTTCAGTAGGTCCAGTATGAAAAAATATCTGAATTAAGTGAATCTTGCTTTCAGTAATTGTCTTTCACTAAGTTCTGCCCGCTCTCCTGTTACCAGTTGGTTAGTCTCCAGGGAGCTGCCCGTGACACACAGGGTACCTGCATGATACTTCTCCCCTGACTTGTTGCTTCATCGGGTAGAACTAAGGGTTCTGACAGCCGCTGAGCAGGCCCAGGACACCGGCCCAAGCTGGTCGTTCTCACTCAGGGTCCCCATGAGTTTGCAGTCAGGCTCTTGGCCAGGCCTGCAGTTACCTGACGCTTGGCTGGGGCTACAGGGCTCACTTCCAGGGTCACTCACATGGCCCAGGGCTCTGCACCTTTTAGGCTTCTCCATGAGGTTACTTAGGACATGGGGCTGGCTTCCCCAAAGCACATGATCCAGGGGAGGGGAAGAGAGCAGCCACGATGGAAGCCACAATGTCCTTATAACCTGTCTCGGAAGGGACACGCCATCACTTCCCCTTGTCCTGTTGACCACGTACACCAGCCGCCTACAATGTGGGGGGACCAGTGCAGGCGGCCTGGAAGGCTGGCTGCTGCGAGCAGTGCGTGAACAAGCAAACAGTGGTGTCCTCCTGTGGCAAGACACTGCTCAGACGTAGAGGAGAACGTGCTGTATGACTCCACGTGTACGTGCAGCTCTAGAAAAGGCCACTTTACTCTCTGACCTCAGAAGGCAGGTGAGGCAGCAGAGCAGAACTCGCTTCATCTTCTCTTGCCTGCCTCCGCCCCCAAGAGGGGCCTGCAGCAGGAAGGGACAGGTTCTGTCCTCTTCATGCCTTTCTCCCTCTTCCTTTGGCGTTGGGGTCCTCTGATGCCATTGCAGCCCTTTGATGCTGCTTCTCTGGCCAACGTTGACCCCCGAGGGGTGAGCAGTGCCCGGAAGACGCGGACCTGGCTGCTCCTTGCTGGGCTGAAGAGTGGGAGGGAGCGTGTCGGCTGCCACGTGCTCCTCTGTCCATCCTGCCCTCTGTCTCTGGGTGTCCTTTCTCCTCCTCAGATAAGCACAAGGCAAACCAACAAGTCTGATGCCTGAGTAGGTACCAAACAAAGGAAGGAGAAGCCTGTTTCCTTTTCTTCTACTCACACCCCGTCTTCAAGATTGAGGACTCTAGGATTTAGGGCTGAATTCTCTTTGAGCCTCTCTCACTGAGCACAGGGGCCCCCCTTGTGCATGACTGTCTGCTCCCCGTGACGTCAAGACTCCTTCTGCCAGACTTAGCGTCACCGCACGCCAGTCTCAACCCAGAGAAGGCATGTGCTGTGAGGGGCTGGCCTGGTGGACGGTGGTGCCTTTTCTGCCCCCCCCCACCCCCTTTGTGGGCTCTCTAGAACGTGACCTGCTGAGCTCTCCTTTGTCCCCGGCGTTGGGCCCGGGCCACCAGTTCTGGAACAGCTGGGAAAACCCATTCATCATAGTATTAAAACTAGTTTAAAAGTGACATCTAACATTGGAGAGAGAACAACAAAGCGATTTTACGTTCTATGAGAAGAGAACAGCAATAGGGTAAAGCTACAGAGAGCTCCTGAGTTGTCAGTGAACAAAGGAAAAAATAAACAGCAAGTGTTGCGGTAGCGGGAGTGCTGCAGAGGCTGCTCGTGGGGGGCAGAGCCAGAGGCGTCTGGCCGCCTCGCTAAGCGCCTGCCTTCTCGGTGGTGAGGGCAGCGTCCGCACATCCACTCAGCACGTCCCCGCGATGCCAGGTGCTGGGACGCAGCAGGCATCTCTCAGAGGACGCACGGGCGTCTGGCGCCGCCGGAGGACCCCTTCCCTGTGTGTCGTGCTGGCCTGCCTGCTCCGTCCTGTACTTGCCGTGTCCACGAGCCAGCCTCTCCGCCATCTGTGTGACGTTATCCCCTGAAGGTGACTGGTACGTGGTGATCATAGAGAGTGAAAACCTTCTGCTGGTTAGAATATCCGATATCCAGAAGTTGACAGAGTAGACGATTACAGTTCAATCCTTATTTCGTGGCTCGACAGCCCGTATTGACTTGGTCAGATAAACGTGCTCGTCTCGTTTTAATTATCCTACCTCCCTTCAGTTCTAGAGTCTCACATATTAAGTATTCAGTATACATACTTCTTCCTCTGAACCACTACAGACATTAGCATCAGCTACATGTTTCCTGCCGATGGTATCCAGATCTATTTGAAAGGAACTGGATGCAAAGCTTTTTCCGTTCACTGCCCTCACCTCTGGAATTGCCTTCCACTTCCTCAGCTTAACCTCTGCTTTAATCTTCACTTCAAGACTCATCTTTGTAGTCTGGAATTTCCTAGCCATGGAATTGGTTTTTTTCCTTACATTAGCAAAGCCATTCTTTGCTTTTCTGCGTTCACACATTCGTCCTCCTTTGGGCAGAAGCTGAAATGCGAGAGGGAGGAGGAAAGAAGCAGCAGCACTGTTCACTTGCTGTCCTACGAGTTGTTGCTTATTTACTCTGAGCCACAGTGTCCTCTTCAAATGTAGGAATCCCCACCGGTAACTGTTGCTCCAGCTCCAGACCTCAGCTCCAGCTCCAACTCTGTTGATCAACTAGGTGTATCATCTGGAGCAGTAATAGCCCCATCAACTAATACACAGCACTTCACAACCTACAGAGTACTATTCAGATGCCTTATAGCCCCGAGCCCGACGGCTGTGTGGGCCAGGCAGATGCCATAACTCAAGAGGGGAGGGACGCATGTAAGACGAGAGGAGAGACCATGATGAACTGGGGGCCATGTGCTTTGTCCAGAGAGGCTGCCGCTTTTAATTCCAGCTCGTTGTGACCGTGCAAGACGAGAGCCCTGCGTTATCCAGTCATCCAAACCCCCGCCAACACAGAGAATCCATATATATAAATCTCTCTTTTTAAATTGAGGTGTAATTGACATACAGCATTATATTGGTTTTAGGTGTGCAACACAATGATGTTGATATGTGTGTATGTTGTGAAACGATCACCACAGTAAGTTTAGTTTACCTCCATCACCACACAGTTACGTTTTTTTTTTTCTTGTGATGAAAACTTTTAAGATCTTGACTCTCAGTAACCTTCAAATGTACAACACAGTATTGTTCACTCTTGTCACCATGCTGTACATCATATTCCCAGGACTTAATCTTATAAGTGGAAGTTTGTACTTTCTGACCCCCTTCACTTACAAATCTCTTGATATCTAAGTGTTGGCCACTAATTTATTCTTTCGGTTTTTTTAATGAATCAGGTCACAAGCTTCCTAACTTACCTCTCTGGTCTTATCTTCCTCATCTATAATATTAGATGGATAGATAAAATTAATTTTGAGGTCTAAAGTTCTGTATTTTCCAATTTTTGACAAGTCAATATATTTACCTGTAGCTATATTACCTGGTAATTGCTGACATTGGGAACAGTTTTAAAAGAAGGAATTGTAAAGCATAAGAAAACACATATGTAAGGATTGCTTAAAGCTGTCTATAGAAATTTCCTTATTTTATGAAAGTAGTAAGTATTGCATTTTAAAGTTAAAAAAAAAAATCCTGGTTACTCACTATCCCCTTGAAACCTTTTTTGTATCCTACAAAGAAATAGATCATATTTTGATGAGTTCTGCTTGCTTGGAGTTAAGTGCAGTCCAGAGGTTGGGAGATGTGGGGAAATCTGGACTCCTCCCAGCCTCCTTTCTTCCATCTCTTCCATCTTTTTTGTCATCAATTCCAGATGTAGAAAAATTCTTCACAAAAATTTGATAAGACTCTTCCCTTCTTTTCTAGCATCAGATCTAGCTTGCCCTTCCTATTGTCAGACTGCTGCCTTTTATGATGTCACAGGGAATTTATAAACCTTCTGAGTCTCCTGATCCCTCTTGAATTGTCTCAATGCAAATAAATCAACCTAGATTTCCTGCCCCAGTGCACGTGCCCCTCCTATTCCTTCTCCTGTCAGGTGGCATGATTTATAACTGTTTCCTGTGCTCCTTGACCTTGGTCTGAGGATCTCATTAAACATGAATAAAAGGAAGGCTGGTTTAGGGTGGTTCCCCTTTCCCCCACTAAACTTCTCTTGGCAGGAATCAGTCCAGACCAATGTACTCCACAGGATCTATTCCTTCTGCCTCTTTTGGTCCCTTTTGAACTAATGTGGATACTTACTAAAAGTGAATATGGAATTAAATGATATTTGTATTCAAGGACGAGAGGAGTAATATTAAACTATGACATTACCTGTCACAGAATGCCCTTCCCATGGACAATGTACATGACCAAAATTAAATCACCCGTACTATCTGGCTTTCTTGAAAACATTATTCACAGATAAGAATATCTAAAATTTATTGAGCTAACTCTTGTTTTGAGTGCTTCACATGAATTAACTCATATACTCTTCACAACAACCCTGTGAAGTACAGTTATCCTTATTGTACAGAGGAGATGCTAAGAGGGAGACAGTGAGTAATTTGCCCAAAGTCACATAGCTAGTAAGCAATGGAGCTGGGCTTCAGAACAAATCATGTCACTCCATCGCCAACACTGCCGGTCACTACACTGAAATGTGTTGCCATCATTGTGGGCTTTTGCTTAGAGATTTCAGTAGCCTTTAGCTGTATTATTAATGACGCAGTAATTCTCTCTGGTGATAAATAGTACTTTAATAAGCTCTTTTCTAAATTACAGTGAAAATAAATTACCATAATGGACTGCGCTCAGTTTAAAAAGTCAGAATCTTGACAGGCCAAAATCTATTCCCCATCTTACGTCAACAGATACCTTCTCATTTTCAACAGTCATCTTAGAAATTGTTGACTGAATTAATGAGAGTTAGAGAGTTCTGATTGAGAACTCAGAGAGCATCTGAAATCAGACAGACCCATTTTTTAAGCAGCCAAGTTTGAAAACCTGTGTGGTCATAATCCTAAATTACCATCACAAATGATTCTGGTGTGAAAAGACTGTTACTATCATATATATGTACATGGGCAGATATATGGAAATCTGGCCCCAAAATACTACACACCATTTATTAAGATATCTTTTGAGCAGCAGAATTTTTTAAGAATCAGTAAATTTGCATTCTTAAGAAGAGCAAATAGAGATTGAAAAGCTATTAAAAGCTCCTAGAAAATAGTGACTGCCAAAGAATGAGCATCTATTATACCTGAGGTTCAAGAGCTTTTCCCCCTGTATTGCAAAGATTTTATACAGTGTAAGAATTTAATTAACTAAATAAATTGATGAGCTTTAGTACTAAAACGGGATTTGTGGTAGCTGTTTTTCAAGGTAGAGAATGCTTAAAATAAAGTTTGTGGTATTGCCAGTCATGCTCCTCAATATGGCATTCTGAATTGGGTATGGTGTTTTTCCTGGACTTGTATGAAATTGCAGCCTAATAGTAGTCAACTCTAAAATTAGGGGGTCTCTGAAAATAGGTTTGAACATGCACCTTTCAGGCCTCCCTAGCACTTTAATGAGCCAGTTCATCAGAAATATCCAAAGAGATTGAACTATGTTTAAATATATATGTGCTCTTCGCAAATGTATCCACCTTGCAGGCCTGAAACCAATACCTAGCTGTATATTAAGACTCACATTAAACACCTGTAAGAACCTGGTTGACTTCTTCATCGGCTCTCAGTCACTGGCCTGGATCCAGAGAAAGGACGCACTGTGTGCTATCCCTCTAGTCAGCTCTGTCCCAGTCTCTGCTAACTGGAAGACTTGTAAGATCAAGTTACGTCTGCAACAGTTTTCCTCACAGTTGCCTCCCTATCCGCCTTATTGTTTAGAAAAAATAACCAGGCAGAGCTATATGCTACAGGAAAGCAGTTTTCAAGGCTGATTCTAATTCAGCTGATTGCCATCTTTAACTGTATTTAGACATTCACTGTTTATAGCAGTATTTCCTAATCCTGGATTATCTTCCTGAATGGTAATGATATTACTAGCCACTGTCTTACAACTGTTCTTATGACCATGCACTGAAATAACTATTTCTCTTACTATATAATATTAAAATAGCTAAATTATATCTTTTAATACTCTGAGACTAAAATAGGTCTCTCACTTTTATGTCAGCTGGTAGGAACAGCCATAACTTAACATCTTCTTTTCATTACCATAATGTTTTAATTGTAGAAAATGACAAAACATGAGCTAAATTAAAGGAAATAACTCTCTCTGTCCACAGATAATTTCCTCTATTGCTGAAATCTTCTTGTTATACAACCTTTTTTAAAAAATCTTTTTTATTGAAATATACACATAGAAAAGTACACATCTAAGCGTACATGTCAATGAATGTTCACAAGGAAACGCTCTCATATAACCAGCATACACATCCAAGAAGCAGATCATTACCAGCACCCCAAAAGCAAGCCCTCATGCTCCCTTTCAGGCTCTATACCCTGCTCAGTCCTGCAAGTGACTGCTTGCCTGAATTCTGATAGTATTGATTAGTTTTACCTTAAAATCAAGACTTTAAATTTAAGATTTTGTGTCAGCGGAGCTGCTGGGTGCCTGGAGGCAGAGGCCAGTGAAGCCACCACGTGGCCAGAGGGCACAGCCTTGAGTCACAGAGGCCTTGTTCACAGGCCTTGAAGCCTAGTGGAATGTGTTCTGCTGGATTTCAAACTTGCTTGGAACTGACAACCCCTTTACTCCTTCCAACTTCTCCCTTTTGGAATGAGGATGTCAAGAAGATGATGTGTGAATAAATGGAAATATCAATAAAGAGACAGAAAACCTAAAAAGAAAGTAAAAAGAAATTCTGGAGCTGAAAAGTGCATTAACTGAAATGAAATATTCACTTAGAGGGATTCTGAGGCAAATTTGAGCAGGCAGAAGAAAGAATCGGTGCACTTGAGGATAGGATAATGGAAATTATCAAGGCTGAGGAACAGAAAGAAAAATGATTTAAGAAAAGTGAACAGAGCCTAGGGACCTATGGGACAGCATTAAGTGGACCAACATACGCATCACGGGAATCCCAGAAGAAGAGAGAGGGAAAGGGGCAGGGAGAATATCTGAAGAAATAATGGTGAAAACTTCCCAAATTTGCTGAAAGACATAAATATAAAAAAACATGCATGAATCTCAACAAACTCTAAGTAAGATGAATTCAAAGTGAGACATATTATAATCAAACTTTCAAAAGATGAAGAGAGAATCATCACATACAAGGGATCCTCAATAGGATTTTCAGCAGATTTCTCATTCGGAATCTTTGGAGGCCAGAAGACTTTTTTGGGGAGGCTGATATATTCAAAGAGCTAAAAGAAAAAAACCAAGAACCCTATATCCAGTAAAACTATCCTTGAAAAATGAGGGAGAAATTAAGACAGTCTGAGTTAAACAAAAGCTGCGGGAGATCATGACCACTAGATCTGCCCTGCAAGAAATGCTCACAGGAGTCCTGCAGGGTGAAATGAAAGGACACTAGACAGTAGCATGTAGCTGCATGGAGAAATAAAGATCTCAGTAAAGGTAAATACATGGGCAATTATAAAAGCTAGTATTGTAACAATGGTTTGTAACTGTAGTTTGTTTTATGCATCATTTAAGAAACTAATAGATTTAAGGGAAAAAAATTATGTGTAAAAGCTCATATTACTGTAACTTTGGTATGTAACTCCACATCTTGTTTTCTACATAACTTAGGAGACTGGTGCATTAAAAAGAATTACTTTTATGTTTTGGGTTACACATTGTATAAACATGTAGTTTTGTGACATCAACAGCTAGAAAGGGTGGGAACAGAGCTGTAAAGGAGCGGAGTTTTTATATGTTATTGAAGTTAAGCTGGTGTAAATTCAGATTAGACAGTTATAACTTTAGGATGTTAGGTATAATCCCCACGGTAGCCACAAAGAAAATAGATATAGAATATACACAAAAGGAAGTAAGAAAGGAATTTAAACATTTTGCTACCAAAAAAAAATCAACTAAATACAAGAGAAGACAGTAATGCAAGAAGTGAGGGGGCTTCCCTGGTGGCGCAGTGGTTGAGAATCTGCCTGCCAATGCAGAGGACATGGGTTCGAGCCCTGGTCTGGGAAGATCCCACATGCCGCGGAGCGACTAGGCCTGTGAGCCACAATTGCTGAGCCTGCGCATCTGGAGCCTGTGCTCCGCAACAAGAGAGACCGCGATAGTGAGAGGCCTGCGCACCGCGATGAAGAGTGGCCCCCACTTGCCGCAACTAGAGAAAGCCCTCGCACAGAAACGAAGACCCAACACAGCCATAAATAAATAAATAAATAAATAAAAATTTAAAAAAAAAGTAATACCATTAAAAAAAAAAAAGAAGTTTGGGACAAAAAACTATAGGGCCTGTAGAAAATAAATAGCACAATGACAGAAGTAGGCCCCTCCTTATGAGTAATTACTTTAAATGTAAATTGGTTAAACTCTCCAATCAAAAGACAGAGATTGACTGGTTGGATAAAAACAGATAAACCAACTACATGCTGTCATCAGGAGGCCCACTTGATGTCCAAAGACACAAAAAAGTTTAAAAATGAAAGGATGGAAAAAGATACTCCATGCAAATGGTGACCATAAGAGAGCATAAGTGGCTCTACTAATATAAGAAAACAGACTTTAAATTGAAAAAGTTTACAAAAGACAAAGAAGGATGTTATATATTAATGAAAGGTTCAATACAACAGGACAGTGAAACAGATATAAACATTTACACACCAATGGACAGACCATCAAAATATATGAAGCAAAACCTGACATAATTGAAGGAACAAGTAGACAGTTCTACAGTAATAGTTGGAGACTTCAGTACCGCATTCACAGTAATGGATAGAACAACCAGACAGAACATAAGTAAGGAAATAACAGATTTAAACAACACAGTAAAACAATTAGACATTACAGACATATACAAAACACTCTACCCAGCAGTAACAGCAGACAGGCATACCTCATTTTATTGCACTTCATTTCATTGTGCTTCACAGATACTATGTTTTGTTGTTGTTGTTGGAGGTTTTTTGGTTGTTTTTTTTTTTTTTTTTTTACAAATTGAAGGTTTGTGACAACCTTGCATCAAGCAAGTCTGTAGGTGACTCTTTTCTGACACCATTTGCTCACTTTGTGTCTGTATGTCACATTTTGGTAATTCTCACAATATTTCAGATTTTCCCATTATTATCATATTTGTTACAGTGATCTGCGATCAGTGATCTTTGATTTTACTTCTACAACTCACTGAAGGCTCAGATGATAGTTTGCAGTTTTTAGCAATGTTTTTTAATTAAAGTCTGTAATTTTTTATTACACATTTAATAGGCTACAGTATAGTGTAAACATAACTTTTTATGCACTGGGAAAGAAAAAAATTCACGTGACTCACTTATTGCAATATTTGCTTTATCGCATGGGTCTGGAACTGACGCTCAGTATCTCCAAGGTATGCCTGTACACAGTCTTCTCACATGCACGTGGGGTGTTTTCCAGGATGGACCATATGTTAGACCACAATAGATTTTAAAAGATAGATATCATACAAAGTATCTTCTCTGACCACAACAGGCTGAAGTTAGAAATTAGTAATGAAAGTGAAACCTAAAAATTTACAAAGTTGTGGAAATTCAACACTACACATTTAAGCAACCAACAGATCAAAGAAGAAATCACTAGGGAAATTAGAAAATACTTAGCGGTGAATGAAAATGAAAATACAACTTACCAAAACTTCTGGGACATAGTGAAAGCAGTGCTGTGGGAAATTTGTAGCTGCAAATGCTTACGTTAAAAAACAAGAAAGATCTCAAATCAACAATATAACTTTATAATTTATGGAAGTAGAAGAACGAAAGCAAACTAACCCAAAGCCAGCAGAAGAAAGGAAATAATAAAGATTTAAGCAGAGATCAATAAAATAGAGAATAGAAAAACAGTAGAGAAAAATCAGTAAAACCAATGAAACTTTTGCTTTGAAAAAGTCAACAAAATTGATAAACTTTTAGCTATATGGACTAAGGAAAAAAAAGGAAATCTCAATTACTAAAGTCAGAAATGAAAATGGGGACGTTACTACTGATTCTCCACAAATAGAAAGGATTATAAGAGAGTTCTGTGAACAGTTGTAAGCCAAAAAACGGGATAACCTAGATGAAACAGACAAATTCCTAGAAGCAAAAAAACTACCAAGATTAAATCATGAAGAAATAGAAAATCTGAGTTAGACCTAGTAAGAAGATTGAATCAGTAATCAAAAATCTCTCGACAAAGAAAAGCCCTAGACCTGATGACTTCATTCCTGAATTCTTTAAAGAAGAACATTTAAAGAAGAACTAATACCTATCCTCCTCAGATGTTTCCCAAAAATTGAAGGCAAAGGAATACTTCCTAATTCATTCTGTGAGGCCAGCATTACCCTGAAAACAAAGCCAGGCAAAGAGACTACAAAAAATCAAAACTACAAACCAGTATCTTTTATGAACATTGTTGCAGAAATCCTCAGCAAAATACTAGCATACAGAGTTCAACAGCATATTAAAACATCATATATCATGGCTAAGAGGGATTTGTTCCCAGAGTGCAAGGCTGGTTCAACATATAAAAATTATTCAATGTAATAAACCACATCTTCAGAATAAAGGGGAAAAAAATCACACGATCATCTCAATTGATTTGACAAAATTCAACACCCTTTTATGATAAAAAGACTCAACTACCTCCACATAATAAAATCCATATATGAAAATCCCACAGCAAACATCATTCTCAATAGTGAAAGACTGAAATGAAACCTTTTCCTCTGAGATCAGGAACAAGGCAAGAATACCTGCTTTCACCACTTCTTTGCCTTTTTTCTTTTTAAGACTTTTTTTTTTTATGTGGACCATTTTTAAAGTCTTTATTGAATTTGTTACAATATTGCTTCTGCTTCAAGCTTTGGTTTTTTCACTGCAAGGCATGTGGCATCTTAGCTCCCCAACCAGGGATTGAAACCACACCCTCTGCATTGGAAGGCAAAGTCTCAGCCACTGGACTGCCAGGGAAGTCCCTCACCACTTCTTTTCAACATAGTACTGGGAGTTCTATCCAGAGCAGTTAGGGAAAAATAAATAAATAAATAAAAGAACTCCAATTTGGACAGGAAGAAGTAGAATTATCTCTGTTTGCAGGTGGTATGAGCTTATATGTAGAAAACCGTAAGGATTTCTCACAGAAAAAAAAGCTGTTAGAACTAGTAAATGAATTCAGCAAAGTAGGATGCAAAGAGTCAACATACAGGACTTCCCTGGTGGTCCAGTGGTTAAGAATCTGTCTTGCAATGCAGGGGACGCTGGTTCAATCCCTGGTTGGGGAACTAAGATCCCACATGCAATGGGGCAAGTAAGCCCGCACACTGCAGCTACTGAGCTCGCATGCCACAACTAGAGAGCCTGCGTGCCACAACTACAGAAACCACGCACTCTGAAGCCTGCACACCACGACAACAGAGCCCACACACTTTGGAGCCCACGTGCTGCAACTACTGAGCCCGCACGCCCTGGAGCCTACGTGCCACAACTAGAGAGCCTGCGTGCCGCAACTGATGAGCCCGCATGCCACAATTAGAGAGAAGCCCGCCCACTGCAACGAAGAGCCTGCGTGCCGCAATGGAAGATCCCACATGCCACAGCTGAGACCCAATGCAGCCAATAAATAAACAAATAAAATAGAATAATAGTAATCTTCAAAAAAAATTTTTTTTAAAGTCAACATCTAAAAATTTGTTTGCGTTTTTATACACTAACAATGAACAACCTGAGAAAGAAATTACAAAAACAATTTCACACACAATAGCATTAAAAAGATTAAAATACTGAGGAATTAACTTAACCAAAGAGGTGATAGACTTGTACAATGAAAAATACAAAACATTGCTGAAAGAATTTAAAGAAGACATAAATTAATGGAAACATATTCCTGGTTCATGGTTTTGGAAGACTTAAAATTGTTAAAATATCACTACTACCCAAAGCAATCTACAGATTCATGCAGTCACATATAAATTCCAGAGATGCTTTTTTTCAGAAATAGAAAACCCATCCTAATGTCTGTGTGGAATCAATCTCAAGGGAGCCTGAATAAGCCAGAACAATCTTGAAAAAGAACAAAACTGGAGAACTCACAGTTCCTGATTTCAAAACTCACTACAAATCTAAAAGCATCAAAACAATGTGCTATTAGCATAAAGACAGATGTATAGACCAGTGGAATAGAATAGAGAGCCCAGAAATAAACCCTTAACATGGTCAGATGATTTTTGACAAGGGTGCCAGTACCATTCAATGGGAAAAGGACAGTCAATTCAACAAATGGTGCTGGGAAAACTGGATATCCACATGCTAAAGAATGAATTTGGACCCTTACCTAACACCATATACAAAAATTAAATCCAGTTGAGTCAAGGACCAGAGCATGAGACCTAAAACAATAAAATTTTTAGAAGAAAGCAGTATAAAAACTTCATGACATTGGATTTGACAGTGATTTATTGGATGTGATACTAAAGACACAGGTCACAAAAGAAATAGGCAAATTGGACTTATGAAAATTTTAAAATTTTGTGTATCAAAAAGACACAACAGAATAAAAAGGAAACCAGCAGATGGGAGAAAATATTTGCAAATCATGTCTGATAAGGGATTAATACACAGAATATATAGAGAACTTTTAAAACCTAACAAACAAAAAAAACAACCCAATTCAAAAATAGGCAAAGGACTTGCATAGACATTTCTCCAAAGACATACAAATGGCCAATAAGAATGTGAAAATATGCTCGACATCACTAATCTTAGGGAAATGCAAATCAAACTATAATGAGATACCATGTCACACCCATTAGGATGGCTATTATCAAAACAGAAAGCAAGTGTTAGCTAAGATGCAGAGAAATTGGAATCCTTGTGCAGTATTAGAATGTAAGATGGTATGGTTGCTGTGGAAAACAGTATGGCAGTTCCTCAAAAAATTTAAAATGGAATTACCATATGATCCAGCAGTTCCACTTCTGGGTATTTATCCAAGGAATTGAAGGCAGGATCTTGACAAGATATTTGTACACTTATATTCAGAACAGCATTATTCACAATAGCTAAGATGTGGAAGAAACCATAGCGTCCATCAGTCAAGGAATACGGATAAGCAAAATGTGGTCTGTACATACAAGGCAACATTATTCAGACTTTAAAAATCTGCAAAATGCTACAACATGGATGAAACTTGAGGATGTTATGCTCAGTGAAAATAGCCAATCACAAAAAATCAAATACTGTATGAGTCCACATATGCGAGGTACTTAGAGTAATCGAAGTCGTAAAGACAGTGGAATGGTAGCTGCCAGGGGTGGGGCAGGGGAGAATAGGGAGTTATCGTCTGAAGGGTATAGAGTTTCAGTTTTACGGGATGAGGGGTTGTGGGGATGGATGGTGGTGATGGCTGCACAACAGTGAAAATGTATTTAATACCGCTGAACTGTATACCTAAGGTGGTTAAAACAGCAGATTTTATATATGTTTTACCACAATAAAAAAAAAGAGGAAAAATTAATTAAAAATTTTAAGATAGAGGGCAGTTGAGATGGGGGGGTAGTGCCTAGTCTAGGCTCATCACTGTGGTTTAATGCATCTCAGTCATGTGGGGTCCACTGCGGGTCTCTGCGTGCAGCAGTTCTGTGATCCAGGCCTGCTTCAGTTTTTGTAGCTAATCTCTCAGCATGAGGCCTCCTTAGTCACTGCAGCAGAGGAAGGGAGAGCTGGCGGGTTGGGTGCTGCTGCTTCCGCACTTGGGCCCTGAGATCACTCCCACCCACACACCGCTGGCCAGCGTGGAATGTCTGAGGCACGTAAGTGGAGGTGGCTTTGCTAGTTGGGACCAATGGTCCAGAGGAAAGGCCATATTTGGAATGTGATGAGGTATCTGTGTATACACCTAGGTGGAAATAATCAAGAAGGCAGTTAGACTGAAGATAGAGGTGAGAGCTAGAAATACTGATTTCTGGAGTCATCAAAATAGAAGTACCAGTTAAAGCCATAAAAAATGTATTTGCTTACTCAAGAGAGAATATAGGCGTTATGTTTACTTTTTACTGTTTTCTGACCCTTGCGTGAAAATATAAACACATGCCATTCTTTTAATCCTTACGTAATATAACTCAGCAAACAGATGCCCTCTGTACACCACCCGATTGTTAAAAGTTCAGAATCGGCTTTATTGGATAAGAACTGCTGGAAGTTTTTTATAAGGTTTCAGGGCTTTTAAGATCTTTTTTCCATGATTTGCATGTGTTGAGAATGCTTTAAGCATTTATGGCACAGTGTATCACAGGTAATTGTGATATTATGTACCCCACAGGCTTTTTGCTGTTTTGACATTTTAAATTAAAGATATGTTCCTGGAAACAAGGAGGATGGGAGGTAAAAATGCTACAGCCGTATTTTGAAGAGGTAAAATAAATGTAGGGTAAAAAAATTCCTTACCGAAAACAATTCAGTCTAAATGCTATCGATTTCAGGTTATTTTCTCTATTTTCCTTAAAGAACCTAAAGTTTTAAATCTTTCTGCATTTGATCCCTTAGCAAAAATATCTAGTACCTTTTCTTTTTTTAACTCTTGGTTAGGTTAACCTATTCACTTTAAGTGCCACAGTTATTTCATGAACTAGTCTTTCATATAGTTGGGTAATAAATTGCACTTAACATCTTGATATAATTAGAACTGATCCTTAGCCAGTAAATTTCTGTGTATTTCTAGGACAGTATAATCCTCAGTGACATAAACTAAGAATTTTAAAAAATCAATTATATTATAAACACCAGCTGTCCATTAATATTGATTAATAAATCAATAAGTTTCAAAATTAATAAAGTAATTTTCAAATCAATAAAAGTAAAAATATATTGATAACTTATGAGTTGATAAAATTAATATTTACTATTATTATTTATCTAAATGGAAGGAGCTACATGTGTGAGAAAGAAGGAGTTTTTCTTAACCTAAAAACAGGGAGGCTAGTCAAAAGGACCTACCTGCACATGCCTAGGAAGTGCAGGGGTGCTGTTGGTTCTCGGGGCTGGGGTGTCCTTACCACCAAAATAAAGCTGTAGTTTTGGGTGATTAGATGAACCCAGTTGCAGACTAACTTGTGGTCAGATGGCTACAGAGACCTGGACTGGATAGGCTCTCCTGACCTAGAACTTTCCCAGAAGCGGCTGCTAAGAGTTAGGTCTACTGCAGACACAGCAGCCCCCCACTGCCTGACTCCCCAAGTTGTCCCAGGGTTGGGAGGAGGTGAACCAAGGCTTGCTGGGGACGGGGGTACTCTGTGGGCAGGCCTCCGGGGCAGCTTCTGGCTGCTTCTGGCCCCTCACAGTCCAGCTGCGGTAGCTAATCAGCTGCTGCCCAAATACCTGAGTCTGTTGTCAGAAAGAAGGTTTTCGCTTCCCCTGTGCCTTTAACCATAGTTGTCTTTTTTTCATTCAGTTGGAGATCTTCCTGGTTCTCAGTATGAGTGATTTTTTATCGGTGCCTGGACATTTGGGGTCTGGGTCACGCCCTGTGACTCTGGATCTTATTTAAACCGTCTCTGCCAGCTGGTTTTCGTTGGTGCACTCCAGAGAGGAGAGGGTGGTGGGGCCTCATTACTGCCCGGTGGAGGCAAATCCAGGCTCCCCTCTGCCTCTGTTGACACCCAGGGAGTGGCCTCCCCGTCACTCCGGGCAGAGGTATGAATTGTACCCCTGCTAGGCCTCCCCTGACTAATCCCTGCCGGGATGTGTAGGACCCCCTCCATAAGCACTGTGGGGTGGCCTCCTTCCTGCTGTGCAGCACTGGGCCTCCTCTGACACTTCCCAGGGTGGGACTCACCGCTCCGCCCAGCCTGTCCCCGCTGCCACTGGGGGGGCTTGGTTACTGCCCCCTCCTTGGCTTCCTCTGACACCTGCCCAGGGGGAGGAGAGGCTGTGGGGTACAGACCCCAGCTCACCATTTAGCTTTGCTGCCACGGGTGGCAGTTTTTCCTGTGACCTTTTTTTTTTTTTTTTCTTCAAACACCTACTGATTGACAGTGTGGTGTATTTTAATTTAAAATAACTGTTCACTTGCTCCTCTGAAACATGTTGTAACCTTGACCTTTGTATTCGCCAGTGTTTTAATATTCTTTTAAATGGCAAGCAGTGTAAAACAAGGTGAATTTGTCCTTGATGTTACTTCTGAATAGTATGCAAGGTCATCCAACATAAAGTAATACGTGAATGGCTCTGTATCTCTTGTATCTGTATTGAAATGCATTGGAGACTGGGTTTAAACAATGCATGGGCTTCTAATGCAGCTCTTCTCTTTTAGGGATTGATCGTGGGGTGTAGAGTAGATTGATTATTGTCTAAAATGTTTTTATCTTGCTAGGCTGCCCCTTTCCCCTCTAGGCCTCCTGGGCTAGAGAGCCCAGGCTTTTGTTGTCTGTGACTGTTGGTGCTTCCAGGTCGCTGGTTTCCAGCTCCAGGTCTGATATATGAGGCAAGAAGAAAATCCAGGGAACTTACCACCTGTGACATTCTTTGGGTCCCAGTGTCCTTAACCAGTCTGTCTTCTCTCCACCTTTTTTATGTTGGTGTGGCTGTAGTTTTACATTTGTATGTATAGCTTACAGATAGTTTTTAGTTTTACTTTTGTACTCATCAGAGGTATGGGGAAAAGTATGTCTGCTCCATCTTCTAGAAGCAGAAGTTAAAGCTAACCTTTATTTTTGAAGGAAGACTTAGGCCAAACTACCTTTTCTCTTTAGTAAGGCAATAGTTATGTTTTAGGTTTAGATATCTAAGTGACCTGAGTAGAGGTTGAACTTTAGTGCCAGTATTCAGATAACCCTGTTTTTTTGAAATCACAATTTTCATCACTACCCTACCCGCCAGCCCCAGTCACTTATTGATGTGTTTTCGAAAATGATACCTCTAGTAGCAGACAAGTTTTGCTGTCTAGTTTCACTAATTTATTCAGCCACTGATGCCTTTTAAATGATCCTTAATGGGTATTCATTCCTTATTAGAACCTATCTATGCCTGGTACTTCTTGTTTATTTCTAGAAATCAGAGTTTTTCAAATACTTGAGTTTATTGAAATGATCAGTGAAGTATTTCCACAACCTTAAATATGAGATCGTTTAAGATACTTTTTAAAATTTAATCTTTTTTTTGTTTTGTTTTAGAAAGGCCTGATTCTAATAAATGTCAGGGGTTTTTTTCCTTTACACAAAAGACTGAAAGCCGCTTAGCTCAATTTCACAAAAAAAGAAGTAACTTTGGAGACTAGAGAAGACACCTAGAATGCATTGGTCGTTATTTGCTGATTTTACCAGCGTAGCCACGTATGAAGGTTTGTGAAAGCACATATGTACAGAGAAATCCTTTTATAATGAAGTCTCACAGAACAGGAAGAACAGGTGGTATTGCAGAGTCTGGCCTTCTGTCAGTTGCTCTCCGTATGGATGGTTTCCAGTAAGAACCCAAATGCCCTCACATCCCTGGGTTTGTTTAAAGATACTTCAGTGTACGTGCTCATGAGTGTACAATTTATAGTTAACTTTATTTTGAGTCAATTCCATTCATTCCTTTTCCACACATGGACCATGATTTTGTAAAAAGAAAGCATAAAATTCCCTCAAAACTTCTTACTTCAAGAATTTTGATCCTTCTTATCTAAAAGGCATCTTTTTCCTGTGTGTGTGTGCTTAAAAGTGCTTCAAATTCTTGAAGATTACCCCATTGCCTGCTCAGCTATTCCTCAAACAGGGGAAAATGTTTTTACTTTTTTTAATATAAAAAGCATCAAATAACTTAAAGTTAATTTCTGTGTATTTACTAAGGAAAGGGTGTCCTGTTTGAAGCGAGAATGCTAAACTTTCCTGCTTTGCAGCACTAAATTGTTGGGTTGGAATGCATTGTAATTGATACCTATAGTTTGTGCCACCATCCTTGAGAAAATGATTTTTTTTAATTTGTGTTTAACACAATCTAAGATTTTTTTTAAATGGGGGGGAGGTCTGTCTTTTCTGTTACATGTGAAGGAATTTAGTGTCACTTCTCTTTTTCGTGGCCTGTGTATCTGCAAAATTTTAACTGTATACTTAGCCACCCAGATCACGTAATCCGTAAACAAAAATGTGGTAAATGCTCTCGGATCCTGACCTTTGTTCACTGGTTTCTAGAATAACAGAAAACATCTACCTACATTTTGTTCTTTTCTTAGATATGATCGTGAGTCTCACTGGATCCGACTAATATTCCCCCTAAACATTCTGGTTATTTTGCAGAGTGTAGGGCTTCTGTTTCTTTGAGAACAGATACAACTGGAAGAAATGATCCTTATAACATTAAAACTGGGTTTATTGCAAGTAAAAAAGTAAACCTAAAGGGTTACTTTAGGTTTATTGCAAAGATGAGAAGTATGTGCTGGAAAGTTGAGGCAGTGATCAGGAAGAAAGTTTCAATCGCACTTTGTTTTAAACAGTCTCATTTCAGACTTTGGTTTGGGTCAGTATAAACAAGTTGACCTACAGGGTATTTTCATTCCTATAACTTTGTGGATCTGCCTCTGATTTTTCACCCCAGTATACTGCAGATACACACCACGGGCCTGCCAGAAACAGGACAGCTCTCAAAATTTAGAAATAGAGTAGAAATTCTTATAAAGTATTTCTTAGTTTTAAAACACTGAATATGTCTTTATTCTCATGTTAATATTTGTTGAAAGAGAGAGAGAATAAGCTTCCGTCCTTCAGAGTTCAAAGTTACATTCTGCATGGCATATAGGAAAGTGTTAGACGTACATAATAATCAGGACTAAGCATTAAGATTAATAAATACTTTCTGGAGGCTGAGAAGGAAGGAATATGTGTGTCTCTGAGTTAGGGAAGCAAGGAATCCCACACAAACCTTTTTAAGAACTAAGGAATGATTATAATTAGAATTAAAAACCTAGGCTCCTTTAAAAAAAAAAATCAGAAAGTTTGCTGTGTGTTTGTTTTCTTTGCTTTCTACCAAGAGGGGAAAAAAAAAAGTAGAGTTTTGCTAGGAAATACAGACTATGTAGAAAGAACAGATATCCTATGAGCTTAATGCCATAAATGGTGATGTATCCAAGTATATCCTTTAGATAAGAGATTACATGGAACCTTAAGAAAAAAAAATCCACTGAGTAACAAAATAAATACCTGAATATCTATAGTCAGAAGTTCTCCTTTTCACACATAAATCAATTTGTATATGAGGAATCAAAGAAAAGAACCTTATAAGTGCTTATAAACCAGAGTGCCTGGATGGTGGGGTTCTTTTTGAACCTATTATAAGTAACAGCAGTTATGTTTTTATTTGAGACAAAACTCTGCTAGTTAGTTAAAATGTCTATTTTCTTTTCTTTTGGCTGAGGTAACTCATTGTGAATGCTGGATTTTTCATAGTTCTGAGAAATTGTGTTTGGTAAGTATATCTATTTTTAATTAATACAAATGGAAAAGAGCATTATTTAATAAAGGTAATTTCATAGAAAAAGCTTTCAAAATATGAAGCTCATTGCTGGAACAATAATAAAATATAATCCCAAATGTAACAACCACGGAAAACAGATTCTTGAATTTGACAAACATATGTTAAGGAATATATATATATATATATATATATATATATATATATATATATATATATATACACACTGGCAATTTTACTAGTTACTAGGTTGATACACGGGTGAATGACTCTTTGTCCAGCCCTCACAGACTCACAATCCATGGGAAGAAAAGACATGTAGACAGATTATTAGAATCTGACAGAGGTTCCAGATAACACTGAAATCCTTTTGTTCCAAACCTAAAGATACTGGATAAGCTTTAACCCCCTCTCAGAATTTGTGATGCATGATTGAGCTCATTGACAGAAAAAATCTGCAGGTGTCAGAAGCAAAGAGGGGTGTGAACTAAAGCAGCAGCAGCCCTGGGCACTATGACCAGTCGTGACCAGTTAGGGCTGGGGCTGGGTTTTAGCGCCCGCACAGGGAAAGAAGACGGAACTTTAGGATGACATGAACTGGGGACCTGGAACTGAACTTCTGCCGCGAGGTGGGACAGTCAGACGAGTGCCATTCAAGGGAAAGGAAGTAAGACTAATTGAGTCAAACCTTTACCACCGGTAGATGAGAAAAGCTTTTCTCTGCTGTGACCTTGGGAAGGAACCCCAGGTCCCTTATAAGATGTCAGAATTCTGAAGCCTGTATCTCCAGCAGATTTAGAGTACAAATTGATACTGCCACTGGGTGTGGGAAGCTCCTACCTGAAATATTAGAATAAAAATGTATGCCCCATTAGAGCCTAGCAGAAGCAATTACAGTATCACTGCTGGGATCCTTCAACAGCCCAGACTTCACAATATTCCCATGGAAAAAAACAAGTGACCCTTAGGATGAGCTCACAGTCAGTCCACAACGAGGAGGATGTAACAGAGGAGATTACTTCTCTGAAGACTTAAGAGCCTAGACGGGCAATATTTTCTTGAAGATTTTAAAATAACTAAAGAAAGGAAGTATAAGTATCAGAAGGAAGAACAGTGGATACAGGACAGTGTCGTAGTTGAGAGCGTGGGCTCTGAACTAAGACAGATGTCAGACTTCAGAAGAGAAATTGCAGCTTACATCACCAAGAGCTAATATCCCAAAAAAGAGCATTCCTAAAAATGGAGAAGAAAATAACAGTTTAATGGGGGGTGGGGGGAATAGTCAAAAGATAGGAACGGAAGATCATAGGGAAGAAATGTAGATAGTCTCTAAACATGAATACATGCCCAACCTCACTCATATTAAGATAAAGGCAAACTGAGGTGCTGTTTGGCCAAAATCAAGGAAGGGTTTAACAGCATATTCAGTTGACAGGGCTGCGCATGTCACACACTCTTAAAACCCTACTGGTGGGAGCGCAAAATGTACACGTCCTGTGGAGGGAATTTGGCAACATGTAATAAAATTACTTACCTATGTTTTCACTTTTTGACCCAGAGGCTTCACTTCTAGGAATCTGTCCCAAAGATGCGTTTTCAAAATTACAAAATAACACATATACAAGGTAATTCCGTGTGTGCTATAATAGTGTTTGCTACAGTATTTGTAGTAGCAGTAGATTAGAAATAACTCAGATACCCAACAGTGGGATACTGGTTGAATCAATTACAATACATCCAACAGAGTAGAGTACTGTGCAGCTGTAGAAGGGAGTGGGAAACATCTCTATTGTTATGAAGTGACTACTTGAATATGTTGTTAAATGAAAAAGCAAGAGGCAGAATAGTGTATTTAATATTCTACTTCTTATGTGAGAAAAGTGGGTAAATTCATAAATGTTTGTGAGAGTGTATGCTTGCTTACAGTTACATAAAGAACCATTTAAAGGTAAATTTAAAATTTACCCCAAAAATTTCCTATGAAAAGAGGAAGGGAATAGGATAGAGAAGGCAGGATTGAAAGCAAGTCTTCTCTGAAAGTACCTAGTTATATAGTTTTGACTCTAGAATCATATGGATGTTTTACATAATCAAAAATAAAATTACATCAGAAAGAGGGGAAAGCAATTCCTGAATTTTGTAAACAAACTGAAACAAATGAATCTAGTTATTTATTAAATTGTTGCATAGCCACATACAGCAGAGAATTATTTCAACTAACCTTATATATTACAGATTTTTCTATGTACATTCTCAGTAAGATATACTCCAATGAGAAGAAAAAATAATGCAAAGAGATTTTAAAGTTCATCCTGAAGGCATATTGATAGTGATTACATTGGTATTGGTATTTTCAAAGAATTAAATTGATGGATAAAGCAAATAAAGAGTAGTTATGTCATTATTGTTAGGAACCAAGGTTTTTCAGCATAAGAGGAAAAGAGATATATAAAGTATAAAATCAAAGCTGTTAAGTAAAAGCTTATTCTTTAAGATGCAGATCTAGAATCTTAAATCTAAATTGAAAATATCACTGTTAATTTATAATTTCCTCCCTCTTAAAAAGAAAGGAAGTTTTTCCTAGCTCTCAACTGTGAAACAACCAGAAAGCAGTAATCCAGCAGCACTGAGCACCCAGCAGCCCGCTCCTGTCCCACTGAATGAATGAGCTCTTTGGTAAACCAGCTGATTCCAGATCTGGGGCAAGAAATGTACAAGACGAGCTTAGCGCATGTTTGCCAGAACGCAAGAGTGATGTCGTGTCAGAAGGACACAGAAAGTCTGCTACACAGAATACACAGGATGCTTATTCCTTCCACGTTTTGGTCCTAATCAGGACCAAAATCAAACTATCTAACTGATTCCTTTAAAAAGCAAAACAAAATCAGTAGGAAACACACTTTTCTATTAGACCTTGCACTCCAGCTGAGAAAATAAATAGGATGTGAAGGTCGCCTGACCGTGACTGCTGGGGGGCTAAATCCAGCACAGTTGTCTCCTCTAATCTAATTGCCATCCCCTGCCCACCACACTGCTTCACGGGAGTCCCCCAGAGCTGTCCAACCAGTGGAAAAGGAGCTTTCCCAGCTAGAAGGATAATCGTCAGTCAAGTGTGTATAAAATGAACAACTCAAGAATAATTAATGACTAGCTTATACTTTTTCAAGAAATGAAGTTTAAAATAATTGTTTGAAATTTTGCTAAGTTTATAATCAACAGAGTCCAACCCACCTGAAAACGATGAAGGTTATGCTTTTCTCGTTTTGTATATCAAATACCAAAATAGCAAATTAAAGTTTAATTAAAATTCACTATAATAAAATGATTTCCAAGGTTTAACAAATGTAGGCAGAAATAATTTTAATGCTTTCTTAAAGATAACTATAATTGGAAATAATGCTAGTTAGGTTAAGACTTATTTATGATATGTTTTCTAAAATATCTCAGAATATTTCTAAGTAGTATTATTTCTAAAACTCATTTAGGTAGGTTAATAGTGTTATCAGACACCGAAAAGGAAAGATTAGTGAACAACCAGGTAACTGATCAGAATTCAAACCTTTTCTTTTAATACCTGGGTTTGAATAACCAACATATACTGTTTCTTAGCCTAACTAAGTATTTTTCCGTGAAATATATAGTTTCTGTACCACTTTTTTTGAGCATTGACATCTTAGTCCTAAAAGAAAAGATTAACAGAATAAACGATGAATTTTTCCTCTGGGAGGGTATGTATACCTATATACACAGATATGCGTTTACAGCTTAAAAAGTTTATCTCAGCAAGTTTCTTCCTGTCCTTTTTTTTTTTCTCCCTCCTTCCTTCGAACAACTTTATTCTTCATGTCATGGGACCATGGGACTTCGGCTCTCTGCACATGCACATGGCACGGTTCGAGAGGGAAAATACTTGGATATAAAGTACCTTTCATGCTTGCTGGTCTTAATCTTAAGAAGAGCGTAGAACAAGAGATTCTTGAGCAGAGGGTCGTTTATGTGATCTGTATAATATCTACTGCTCTGTGAGCTGTCAGATACTTAGTGCTCAACTTCTGACTGTGCAGGAAACAGACTTCACACCAAATTAATGAGTATTTGACCTGGGAACACTAGCTAAACTTTGATAAGCCTCATGTCTTTCAGAAATGAAGCAGTTCTTAGGACTATTTCTTCATTCGCTTACATGGATCAAATAAGTAACCTGTGGTCTTATCTGTCTCCTGTGATCAGTTCTTGTGCGAGGCTTTCATTCTCATTCCTGAGAAATACTTGAGATATATCCTGCCTTGAAAGTGGATTTGCATGTGCTTTATTAGTTCTTCTCTAAGTTTTTAAACTCACACTAGGTATCAGGCATTAAAGACTGCGTGTCATGTTCTAAGATAATAAGTATCCAAGGGTACTTTTGCTGCAGGGTCCTATTAAAGTCCACGGGGAAATGTTTCTTACCCGCGTGAAAGTGAATGAGGTGCAGCATGTTGTCACTTTCTGGTGCACCCCTTTGCCCTTTGCTCTCTCTCTCCTGCTTCCCCAGAGCTGCCTTGCAGACGACTCTCCATTTGTCATAAGTACAGCTTGACATAAGAAACAGTGCCCTACATATTTTCAAGGTCCCTGTACGTCATCTCAGAAAAGAGAAATTTGATATCACAGACAATTTCTTGATAAGTATTTTCTCTGCTCTCATTATATCCTGGAGGGAGGAACTGGCTTAGAAATGTGCATATATTACTAGGTGAAAATGTAAAGAGCCCAAATGCCCAGCAATATGGGACTCGTTAAACATCTATTCAACTGAATACTATGCAGCCAGTTAAAATTAGGTTTTAGAATAATACTTAATGACATGAAAAGAAATGTTCATAACGATGGTGATAGCTGAAATTTATTGGGTGTTGATTGTATGCCACGCACCTTTCTAAGAGCTTGTATTAACTCGGTTAATCCTAACAACAGTCTCATGGGGAGAAGGTATTGTTATTCTCATTTTAAAGGTGAGGAAGTTGAGGCTCCGAGCATTTGAGTAGCTTGCCCCAGCTGAGCTAGCTGGTAAGAGGCAGAACTAGAATTCAGGTCCAAGCACTTTGGCCCTATACTTGCTCAGGCATCATTATGTGAAAAAATACCGAAGAAAAATCTCTCTAAACTTTTTTATGGAACTAGACAAAATGTTTTAGATTCATCTAGAAAAGAAAATGTGTCAAAGATACCCAATCAGATTTTGATAAAGCAGAATTGGTGGAGAAGGACAACATGTCCTACCAGATATCAAAATATACCATAAGATATAGCAATTTTAAAAATACCATATCGTAGCAGAAATAGAGAATAAATCAGAAAAGCATGCTACTTTTTATGTTCATAGGGAAGAGGCTGAACAGGTGCACCTAAATATTAACAATGATTATCACTGGTTAGAGGGATTTACAGGTAATTTTTCTTTTTTTTTCTTTTTGTGTTTTAGATTATCTACAGTGAACATTTTTGAATCATATAATATTATCAAATGTATTTTTAATGCTTTTAAAACTTCAGGTTTTAACAATATTGCTGTTTGATTTTATGCATAGTGTTTGTACCGTGCATTTTCTGAATTGCTTGCTCTGCAAAGGGAATTCTCTAAAATGTTTTATATGTATATATATATATATATATATATATATATATATTACATTCACCTGGGTTTTAAATTAACCAAGCACACAGAATTACCAATCCAGTCCTCCATTTTGGTGAACATGGAGAAGAGGCAGTGGGATAATAATCCTCTTCTGGTCTAGGGTTGAAGAGAAGGATTTCAGAATCTTCAACTCATTTCCAAAACCTGAATTGTTTATTGGTGGCGTAAAGAAAAGCTATTGAATTTTAATATATAGCTTCTGTCTGATCACCTTGCTGAACTTTATTGTCAATTGTAATCGTTTTTCAATTGCTTCTCTTGGATTTTCTAGGTATATAATCATTTCATTTACAGATAATGATAACTTTTCCCCCAATATTTATGGTCTGTATGTTATATAACATCTCCCTCAAATGGAATAGTTGTTAAAAAGGGTGAGTAATTTTATGGTAACCTGGAAAGATGGGTCCTATATATTGATATCACGAAGTGAAAAAATAGAGTTAGCAGAGTTCTATCCT
Source organism: Balaenoptera borealis (assembly GCF_965194805.1). Taxonomy (NCBI): domain Eukaryota; kingdom Metazoa; phylum Chordata; class Mammalia; order Artiodactyla; family Balaenopteridae; genus Balaenoptera; species Balaenoptera borealis. The sequence goes on along the minus strand of NC_138870.1, from coordinate 2,450,217 downwards.
ATATGTAGTATAATCCAGTTTTTATTTTAAAAAATAAAAACAAGCACTGCAATAAAGTGCTTAATTTAGGGAGATTACTCCTCCCTCCAAAATTCCTGTGGAAATTTAGGTGCTTGTCTTAGCCTGCTTGGGCTGCCATAACAAAATACCATAGACTGAGTGACTTAAACAGCAAATTTATTTTCTCACCATTCTGGAGGCTGGGAAGTCCAAGATCAAGGTGCCAGCTGCCTTGGTTCCTGTGAGAGCCCTCTTCCTGGCTCACGGAGGCCTCCTCCTCACTGTGTCCCCATGCGGCATGGGGACTCATCTCCCCCTTCCTCTTCTTACAGGGCCACAGTCCCATCAGATTAGGGCCCCACCTTATGACCCCACTGAACCCTAACTTATCTCCTAAAGGCTGTCTGCAGACACAGTCGCCTTGGGGGTTAGGGCCTCATCATGAATTTTGAGGGGACCCAGTTCAGTCCATAGCAGTGTCTAAACTTTCTTCCCCCAATATCCTCAGAAATCCTATGTTTAATTTATTTTATTTCAGGCAGGATTTGTTTTATCCTTTCTTAGGACATTCTTGAGGCCTTGGTACTTTGCAGTGTGTCACAGAAATTTTACCTAAATTTAACCTTATGCATCATTTCCTCTTAGACACAAAATCGAATGAAGCTCATGGCCGACAATTATGAGGATGACCACTTCAGATCCTCCCATTCCAGTCAAACCAATCATAAACCCTCCCCAGACCAGGTAAGACTGCTTTTGATTGTCTTGTGAAAACCAGTATGCTTTTATTTTGATGTCTTTTGTACTAGCACATTACAGATTCTGGGGTACAAGTTAGAAAAATAAAAATAATCAGTTTCTGAAAACTCTTTTTTTTTTTTTTTTAACACAGTCAGTTTCTGTAGAGGAAGGTGGTACCTGATTCTGAATATTTTAAGAGGAGATACTCAGCAGATTTGAGGACACTGAAGAATCCTTGAGATGAGAAAAAAATTCAGTCTTCTCAGAGATACTCACTAATTTGTAACTGTCCTGCTTTTCTTATTTAAGAGACAGTGCCTCAGTAGAAAAACAAAACTTTCCCTGTAAGCTCAGTGAGGCACGCACAGTGCAGTGTAACGGTAACTATTGAATATTATTTAATTGCAAATTTTAAAATCTCTGCTCATCACCTAGTAGGTGTGAAGATTGAAGCTTAGTTTCTTCGCTCCCATTTCCTTGGTGGATCCCTCCATCTATGTCATTCTTAAATTGTTGCCTTCAACTTCTCATCAGTGCAAAAGAGGCAGTGATGAGTCAGCCTGAAGGGGAACCATATTCAATGCCAGTTTTTTTGGAAGAAGGAAACTCTCCCAAGATCTTGAATATGATGGATGGGGGAGAGTAGTGAACAGATTACCTCATATCCCATTGCCAAAAGTCAGATTTCAACATCTCCATCACACTCAATCTTAAAATATACAGCTGAGGGAGAAAAATAATAGTTAAGTAATTACATCCATATGACTAAAGAGTCAAGGAAAGCTCCCCCACTGAGCATCTCCTCCAAACGATAGCATAGCTTTGTCTTAGGAGAAGAAGAAGAAATATTGCAGGTGAAAGCAGCAATAATATGGAAAATGCAATTTTTTTCTAAGATTCAGAAGGTACAGTCATGGTTTGATGACATTTTCTTAGCCAGTTGAGGCAGGCCTTATATTTTAGAGGGAAAACAGTACAATCTTTGACACAGGCAGAATGGAGAACTGTCTGCCTTGATGTCAGCAGTCTGTCCCTGCCAAGACATCATTTTGCTTGTTCTGCCTGCTTCTTGATACCTGGAATTAAGTTTATGCCAGTGTATATAAGATGAGTATTAGATCCTTTCCTTGAAACAGGTTTCGCTGATACACACAAGGAATTGGGTACCTCGCAGTAGTGGGAGGCAAACAGGAATGGGGAAAGGTTGAGGAAAAGGCAAACAATAAAGAAAAGCCTCCCACTTGATAATGTTGCCCAGATCCAGCAGTGGCTAGAGAGAGCGTCTCGGAGAGGTCGGAAGGCTGGAAGTACAGTGACAAGCTAATTACGAGTCAGAGCCTGATGTAAGAAGGGTCAGGAGATTAGAGACCGTTTGCTGCTGCTACAGTGTGCTTGTGTCTCTGTTTTGAATACTAACCAGCTCTTTTCGTTCCCACGCTGCTCTGGGGTCTCTGCCGTCCCGTAGGACGAGGAGGAGGGCATATGGGCATAGCCGTCCACGTGCTCCTAGGGCAGCCATTTGTTCAGCACGGTGAGAAACGGCTCTCCTCAACTACAGACATGCGTTCTGTTTGTTTGCCGTCACTTTTTTTCACACGATCATCTCACGTCTTGTTTGTCTGTAATTCACTAAATCCTTGGTGCGCTCTCTGCCTTCTCATCTCACCTGATTCCTGTGTGTATTGCTAAGCTTCTGACATAGTGGGCTTTGGGGTTTGGGGCTTTTTTTCTTGTTGTGTGTTAATAGTCACTTTTATAATTTCTTTCATGCATTTTTCGGAGAACTTCCAGGGCATGTAACTATTGATAAATTTCTCCTGTTGTTATTTTATTTATAAACTACCCTGTCTAGCATGACTTTACAGTGTCCTGGTAAGGTTTATAGTGACTTACGTCAAACCGGAAATAGAAGATTGATCAGATACTCTGCCAGTAGGTTTGGGATATACTGTTTATGATAAGTTAAAGTATATAGTCTTAAAAAAACAAAAAAAAAACCTGTGCTGTGGACTAAAACCTTGAGTTTCTGTTTATAGAAGAACGTTCTGCATCCTCGGGGTCAGTCATTCTTCCCAAGTGCCTACCCTGGGCAACCCCTAGAGCCTGGGTATTACCCCAAACTGTCCTTATAAATAAAGAGGAATAAAGAAGCAAAAGAAGACTTTTTAAGAAGTCGGTCTACAGAGTTCTTTTTCCCTCTTTTATGGATTGCTGCTGTGTTAAACTGTTGCCAGGACACTGTCTAGATTCTCCTTTCCAGGCCAATTGGCTAGAAAATATAGTCCAGCTGTGTCAGTATCTCTCTTTGATCCGATGCCCTGGAGGTTTGACTGAGGAAATCCTTTCCTTAGAAAAAATAATAATTATGATGAGTAAGTTCACACGTATTGGTGGCCTTGCACCCCTGGATTCACTGCCCATGCTCTTTGGCGATCTCACTCTGCTGGAGTTGGTTCTTCCTGAAAAGTCTGGGTCTTGGTGTTACCCTCCTTAAAATGATGAGGGTCATGTAGACCTCTCGCTGCAAACACAGCCGAGGAGAACAACGAGGTAAGTTGTGGAAAGAGGCGGGCACCGTGAAGACGGGAAACTTTCCACGTGGCTTTATCCTGAGGCTGTGAAAGAAGCTGAAATGCGTGATGCCAACCACAAAGCTCTTTGAGTCTCTATTCCTGCCCTGCAAAGAGGTTCAGCCGTACCGTTTTTCTAGACTCCACATACGTGCATTAATATACAGTATTTGTTTTTCTCTTTCTGACTTACTTCACTCTGTATGACAGACTCTAGGTCCGTCTGCACAGAAGTAGAGGACGGGCGTGTGGACACAGTGGGTGGGGAAGGGGGTGTGGGATGAATTGGGAGATTAGGATTGACGTAAATACACTACCATGTGTAAAACAGATAGCTAGTGGGAACCTGCTGTATAGCACGGGGAGCTCAGCTTGGTGCTCAGTGGTGACCTAGATGGGTGGGATGGGGGGCGTGGGAGGGAGGTCCAAGGGGGAGGGGATATATGTATACCTATAGCTGATTCACTTCGTTGTGCAGCAGAAACTAACGCAACGTTGTAAAGCAATTATACTCCAATTTTAAAAAAAAGCTCTTTGAACCCTGCACGCCAGACAAAGCTGAAGCTGAGAAAGTCTGTGTGCTAATTCTCTTTATCTACACTACACCCTACGGGGGGTGGGTGGAGTTGGTCATCGTGGAGCCTGTGGGGGCCACGCGGGAGTTGAATGTAGTTCAGCAGGCTCCTCCCCCAAAGTGAAGCTGCCTTGTCTGTTCTGGCAGAACACAGGAGCTTCCGTGCAGGCCTTAGCAGGAAGCCCAGCCCCGTTGGTGTCGTAGGAAACACGGCCCATAGGTAACCTCACCAGGAGACTGAGAAATGAGCCACCTTCACATGACCTTGTTCCTGAGTCTCCGTTCTCCTTTCTCTTCTCCCACAATAGAATCTAACTCCTAACAAGTGTTCAAATGCTACCGATTTTTTTTAAAATTATTGCACTATTGATCTTACTGCACTAAAATATTAACAGTCATTGGTTTAACAAAGTGCAGTTGCAATTAGCTGGCCACAGCTTGAGTTTCTATGGTAGAGTATTTCAAATTTTCTAAAATATGCTGTGAATATAATTATATTATAAAGGTTTTACCTAAAGAAATGCATGAGTGATCCCTAAAACATTGCCCAAGTCTTGACTTGCTATCCACTTTACTTGCTAATTCTCCAGAGAACAGATTTTCTTAACAAAATTTCAAGCTTTTGAAGTTGATGATTTGCCTTATCAAACTTAAGAACATAAATAATGTTTTGTGTGTAAAAATTTTTAAAAACACCATGTGTACCAGCAAAGTATGAGCCTTACTAGATGTAATCATTTCTCAGACTTATGCTTTATGGCCCAGAAAATGATCATCTTGGTGAACTTACCATGTGCTCTTGAAAAGAATGATATTCTTTAATTATTGCGTATGGTGTTCTATAAATATTGATAGGTCTAGGTGGCTGACAGGGTTATTCATATCTTCTATGACTTTACTAAAAATTGCCGGGGGGGTGGGGGGCAGTCTATTAAATGCTGAGAGAGGAGTATTAAAATCTCCAGGTATAATTGGAATTATTCTATTTGTCCTTTGAATTCTCAATTTTTGCTTCATGTATTTTGAAGCTCTGTTATTATTTGCACACCCATTTTTGATTGTTGTATACTCTTGATAAACTGACCTCCTTGTCATTATGAAATATCCCTCTTTATTTTCCAGGAATATTCTTTGTCTTCAAATCTACTTTATTAGTCTTAAGTCAACAAGGAGCAGTGTAAACTAACACGAAAAGTCACTCTGTCTTGTCTGGCAATAACAGGCATTCAATTAATACTTATTGAATATTGACTTTCTAGTGTTTTCTGGAGAGCAAATTGCCAGATAACATCATTTCCTTTATATATAAAAGTAGATGTTTCTTTTTTATGCTGTTATTTTAGACATCTCGTAGAGCAGCGGTCCCCATGGCACCCCATGGTTTCGTGGAAGACAGTTTTTCCCCGGACCAGGGGTTTGGGGGGTGGGGGGATGGTTTCGGGATGATTCAAGCACATTACATTTATTGTGCACTTTATTATTATTTCTATTATTTATTTCTACTTTATTGTTATTTCTGTTATTATTACATTGTGGTATATAATGAAATAATTATACAACTCACCATAATGCAGAATCAGTGGGAGCTTGTTTTCACTTGCCACTCACTGATAGGGTTTTTTTTTTTTTTTTTTTCACTGATAGGGTTTTGATATGAGTCTGCAAGCAATTGATTTATTATGGTCTCTGTGCAGTCAGACCTCTCTGCTAATGATGATCTGGATTTGCAGCCGCTCCCCAGTACTAACATCACCACTTCAGCTCCACCTCAGATCATCAGGCATTAGATTCTCATAAGGAGCACGCGACCTAGACCCCTCGCATGCGCAGTTCACAGTAGGGTTCGCTCTCCTGTGAGAATCTAATGGCCGCCGCTGATCTGACAGGAGGCAGAGCTCAGGTGGTAATGCGAGCGATGGGGAGTGGCTGTAAATACAGATGAAGCTTCGCTCGCTTGCCCGCCGCTCCCCTCCTGCTGTGCAGTGCAATTCCTAACAGGCCATAACCAGTAGCCGTCCGTGGCCTGGGGGTTGGGGACCCCTGTCATAGAGGATGAGATGCTATGGATAAAAAGGTATTTACTTTAGGAAGTTAGTAACCTCCCAGGTTAACTGTGCATTGGCCCTAGCCTTGTGATATTTAACACTGAAGGAAGAAAAAGAAAAAGAACCTTATAATACTACAATGAGGAGGTACTCTAAGTTAAATCATAGGAGAAAATAATAATCTGGTTGCACACACAGTGTAGAATGGTTTCAGTAGAAAGGTAATGGAAGAATGGGAGCTTTATAAGCACCTGACTTTAATGATCTTTGCCTACATTTTGACTATTCTCCTGACGTTAATTTAAACCAAAGCTCATTCTCTACATAGCAACCCCCTCCCCCCCCATTTTCTTGAGATATAAGTGACAAATAGCATTGTGTTAATCCAAGGTGCACAACATAATGATTTGGTAGATGTATATATTGCCAAATGATCACCACAGTAAGTTTAGTTAACATCTATCACCTCACATAATTACAGTTTTTTTTCTTGTGATGAGAACTTTAAGGTCTACTCTTTTAATAACTTTCAAATATACAATAGACACCATGCCTTATATCCCCAGGGCATATTTATCATATAACTGGAAGTTTACACCTTTTGACTCCCTCAACCGTTTTACCCACCCCCAAACCCCACCACAGGCAACTGCCAAATCTGTTCCCTGTATCTATGAGTTTGGTTTTTCTAGGTTCCTCATGTAAGTGAGATTGTACAGTATTTGTCTTTTTCTTTGTCTGACTTATTTCACTAAGCATAATACCCTCAAGGTCCATCCATGTTGTCACAAATGGTAGGATTTTCTTCTTTTTTATTGGCTGAATAATATTACTGTGTGTGTGTGTGTGTACAGTTGGCCCTTGAACAACACAGGTTTGAACTGCACAGGTCCACTTATACATAGATTTTTTTTTTTGCAATAGTAAATAGTATAGTACTACACAATCAAGAGTTGGTTGAATCTGCAGTTATGGAACAATGGATACAGAGGCACCACAGAACAAAAGGCCAACTACAAGTTACACACAGATTTTTGACTCTTCAGAGGGTCAGTGCCCCTAACCCCTGCATGGTTCAAGGGTAACTGTATATACACCACATTTTTCTTTATCCATCAGTGGACAGTTAGGTTGTCTGTGTGTCTTCACTGTTATAAATAACACTGCAAGGAACACAGGCGTGCAGATATCTTTTCAAGATAGTGATTTTATTTCCTTTGGATATATACTCAGAAGTGGAATTGCAGGATCATATGGTAGTTCTATTTTGAATTTTTTGAGGAATCTCCATGCTGTTTTCCATAGTGGCTGCATCAGTTTACGTTCCCACCAACAGTGCATAAGGGTTCCCTTTTCTCCACATCCTCACCAACACTTATCACTTGTCTTTTTGGTAGTAACCAACAAGTGTGAGGTGATATTTCATTGTGGTTTTGATTTGCGTTTCCCTGATGATTAGTTATGTTGAGTGCCTTTTCACGTACCTGTTGGCCATCTGTATGTCTTTTTAGAAAAACGTCTATTTAGATCTTCTGCCCACTTTTAGTTGAATTTTTTGCTATTGAGTTGTATGACTTCTTTATAAATTTTGGATATTAGCCCCTTATCAGATATATGATTTGCAAATATTTTCTCCCATTCACTAGGTTGTCTTCATTTTGTTGATGGTTTCCTTTGCTGTGAAGAAGCTTTTTAGTTTGATGTAGTCCCACTAGTTTATTTTTGCTTTTGTTGCTTGTGCTTTTGGTGTCAGATTCAAAAATTCATCCCCAAGATCTATGTCAAGGAGCTTACCACCTATGTTTTCTTAGAGGAGTTTTATGGTTTCAGGTCTCACAGTCAAGGCTTTCATCCTTTTTGAGTTAATTTTTGTGTATGGTGTAAGATTTTGGTCCAGTTTTATTCTTTTGCATGTAACTGTCCAGTTTTCCAGTACCATTTATTGAAGAGACTGTCCTTTCCCCATTGTATATTCTTGGCTCCTTTGTCATAAATTAATTGACCAGTATATCCATGGGTTTATTTCTGGGCTCTCTATTCTGTTCCATTGATCTATATGTCTCCTTTTATGCCAGTACCATACTGTTTTAATTACTATAGCTTTGAAATATATTTGAAATCAGGGAGCATAATGCGTCCAGCTTTGTTCTTCTTTCTCAAGATTTCTTTGGCTATTTGGGGGTCTTTTATGGTTTCATACAAATTTTAGGATTCTTTGTTTTATTTCTGTGAAAAATGCCTTTGGAATTTTGATAGGGATTGCACTGAATCTGTATATTGCTTTGGGTAGTATGAACATTTTAACAGTATTAATTCCTTAAATCCATGAGCACAGACTATCCATTTATTTGTGTCTTCTTCAATTTCTTTTGTCAGTGTCTTAACAGTTTTCAAGGAACAGGTCTTTTACCTCCTTGGTTACATTTATTCCTAGGTATTTTATTCTTCCTGATACAATTGTAAATGAGATGGTTTTCTTAATTTCTCTTTTTGATAGTGTGTTATTAGTGTATAGAAATGCAACTGATTTTGTGTATTAATTTTGTATCCTGCAATATTACTGAATTCTTTTATAAGTTCTAACAGTTTTTTGACAGAGTCTTTATGGTTTTCTGCATATAATATCATGTCATCTGCAAACAGTGATAGTTTTACTTCTTCCATTTCTATTTGGATGCCTTTTATTTCTTTTTCTTGTCTAACTGCTCTGGCTAGGACTCCCAATACCATGTTGAATAAGAGTGGTGAGAGTGGGCATCTTTTGTCTTGCTCCTGATCTTAGAGGAAAAGCTCTCAGCTTTTCACCATTGAGTATTATGTTAGCTGTGGACTTGTCATTATATGGCCTTTTCTATGTTGAGGAATGTTCCCTCTGTTTCTGCTTTGTTGAGATTTTTTTTTTAATAAGTGGATGTTAAATTTTGTCAGATGCTTTTTCTGCACCTATTGAGATGATTATGTGATTTTTGTCCTTCATTTTGTTAATGTGGTATGTCACATTGATTGATTTGCAGGTGTTGAACCATCCTTGCATCCCTGGAATAAACCCCACTTGATCATGGTATATGATCCTTTTAATGTATTGTTGAATTTGGTTTGCTAATATTTTGTTGAGAATTTTTCCATCTATGCTCATCAGAGATATTGGCATGTAATTTTCTTTTCTTGTGGCATCTTTTTCTGGTTTTGGTATCAGGTAATGCTGGCATTGTAAAATGAATTTGGAAGAGTTCTCTCCTCTTATATTTTTTTGGAAGAGTTTTTTAAAAGATTGGTGTTAATTCTTTAAATGTTTGGTAGAATTCACTAATGAAACCAGCTGGTCCTCAGCTTTTCTTTCTTGGGAGGTTTTTAATTACTGATTCGGTTCCCTTACTTGTTATTGGTCTGTTCAAATTTTCTATTTCTTCATGATTCAGTCTTGGTACGTTGTGTGTTTCTAGGAATTAATCCAGTCCTTCTAGGCTGTCCAAATTGTTGGGATTGGCATATAGCTGTTCGTAGTAGCCTCATGATTCTTTGTATTTGTCTGGTATCAGTTGTAATGTCTCCTCTTTAGTTTCTGATTTTATTTATCCTGTCTCTTTTATTTTCTCCTATCACGTCCTACCTGTGAAACTGACAAAGCATGTTTTCTGCTGTGTCCCCTGTACGGCAGTTATATTACTTTATGGCAGTTTAGTTTGGTGGTAATAGCATGCTTTGGCTCCAGATCTGATTTGAGTCCAGCTCGGTAGCTGTGTAATTTCCCACAAGTCACTCAACCTGTTCTCTAAGCATCAGGTTCCTCATTTGTTAAATGGCAGTAATAAAACCTATAGTGAAGGTTCTTGGAAGGATTACATGTAATAATGTGTTCAGTGCACTTAGCCCTCTGCCTGGCACACAGGAAGTGCTCAGTAAAGGACTGTGTGACATTGATAGTGATTGTGGTAAAAATCCTCAAATATTTACAAGATCCTTTGGTGCTCCTCTTCACTTTATAGATTTCTCCTCTCTCCTAATATAGTAACATTCCTCCCATTGCACAAGTAACCCACAATCCTAGTAATTAATTTTTCCTGCAGCAAAAGAAATGTCTTCTTTACTGAATCGTCAATGATGTCACCAGTACTGCCTGAGCAACAGTGTAGACACCTCTCCCAGGTATCTGTGCGGGAGGTCAGCCACAGACGTTGTCAGACCTAATCACCTTTAAGAAGCACCCTGCCACCCTTGGCGGCAGGTGACACTTTCTTCTGAAGTTTTCTGACCTGAGGGTTATTTTCAGGCCGTGGAAAGAAGCAGGAGCACCACCCCTGCGCGGTGGCTGTAAGTGATTCTTGACAGGCTTGGTGATCACATGAGCTCAGTGAGGCAGGGACCTCTTCTTAGGCCACGTGAGTGAGTTGTGAGTAATCTGGGGGAGAGACCTTTCTCTCAATGTATTTTTAAGACAGAGTTTACAGTGTTCCACAGGTACATCCTACATTTTTGTAGTTTCTGCTGAATGATTTAAGGTGAAATTGTCCTGTGACTCACTTGATGTATTTCTTAGACTGAAAATTGCAGTGTTTTAAACATCTCTGGAACATAAGCTCTCAGATGCATGGGTTCTTACCTTAACAATTACCAGCATTTGACTAATAAGGAAGTGCCGTCTTCCTCCTGTTTGTGGTATCACTCGTGACTCAGACGTTCTTCCTGGACAATAAAAATATCCTTGTACTTCATGCAAAATAAAATTCTTCACGTCCTAATTGTTTTTCACAGTCCTCTGAAAATGGGGGGACCCTACGGAGCTCAATAAATAGTTTTTGAAATAAAAAACTGGTGAGCTTTTACCCTAAAGAAAAGTTGCATGTATTTTGTTTAAAGTTTTATGCATTTGTAGTAGATATTGTAATCTTTTAATTTGCTCTGTACCCTAACGGGTTACCCTGTGGTCTGACATGGTTATGACGTGGACTGCTGGTTTCCCAGTCCACCTTCTAGAATACATGGTCAGGTTTATCAGCCACCTCTCAGGTAACATGTGGTGGGACCCCTTTTAATACCAGTTTTGGAAGATAGGCCTAACACTTGCCTATTATATCACATTTTTATTTTATAGAGTTATGTTTTGGAGGATATGATTTGACTCACATTTTATCTGAACTATTTAACAACAGTCTTGTTACAATAGGGTTCTACAGTATTTCTTTCATTAACTTGTCCTCAGCTTCTCCCTAATTTGTTATTTTCTCTACATTCTCTCTGTCTTTAGGGTTACTATCTGTTTTGGGTTAAAGGAATATTTTCTTGGACACAAAAATGCATCATCAACCAAAACAAAAAAGCTATTCTCCCTTGATGTGTCTGCCTCCTTCTTCCTGATCCTGGGATGACGAGACTAAAGTTTCCAGCTGGATCTGTCAGTCAGCATTTCTGGGATAAATTAAGTGAGCACACTTGATTGAGGTGTAGCTGGACTGTATCACTGTCTTCCTATTATCCTAGGAGATCAAAGCTGAGCACAAATAGAGGCTTAGTCTTTAAAATATTCAAAACAGATGGCTAGTTCTTTGCGGTGAAAATTCAGGTTTTAAGGCAAACCACTTGTTAGCAAGACTTCATTTCTTTTCATTGAAAGATAGTCAACACTGAACATATACCTCTCTCTCTTCTTCAAGACTAGAATCACACACTTTCTGCATGAGGAGGGGTTTGGCAAACCCCAAAAGCTGTTACACTGTCTGGGTTCCTTTTCATGTGAATATAAAATAAGATACTCAGATTTTTCTTTTGGTATTTTGGGTATTAAATGAAAAAATCTTAAATGTTTAAATTCTCATAGTCATTTTGTTGGTGGGTCACTATTTGAAATCTAGTATTCACACTGTTACATCCTCCAGAATTGAACCAGAGTGTTTATCCCTGACTTCATATTTTTACAAACTAAAATGCACATTCTCCACAGTCTATTACTGACACCTGGGTCCTGAGGTCATACAGAATAAGTCCGTAAGTGCGGTTTGAAGTTTTTATTGTTTGGTTTAAAACTGACTGAAATGAGAAAATTAACTCAAAAATATTTATTGGGAGTCTCCTATGTACCTACACTGCACTAGGTACATGGGTTGAAATACATGTTTCAAGACTATAAAAACAAATACTAAAGGACAGATTTTCTCCAACAGAAAAAATTATACGAGGTGCCGTAGGAAAACCCAGGTCTGCACCAGAGACTCAAGGGCTCACAGAGGAGGTGACACTTGTGCCGCATCTTGAAGGAGCAGCAGGCGATTGCCAAGCAGATACACTGTAAATCTGTTGAACTCTCAGTAGCTCCCTGTGGTTACTGCTTAGGGTGTGAATTAATTCTCTATTGCTGCATAACGCATTACCCCAAAACTTGGCAGCATTGAAAGCAATACACCCCTGTTAGGTCAGTGGTTTCTGCAGGTCATGAATTCGGAAGCAGCTTGGCTGGGTAGCTCTTGCATGAGTGTCTCCGGGGTTGCAGTCAGGATGTCAGCTGGGTCTGTAGTTGTCCAGAGCTTGGTGGGGACGGAGCATCCGTTCCAGGATGCTCACCCACAGCTCATACCGGCAGGAACCTTCAGTTCCTCACCATCCGGACCCAAAATGAGTGATTCAAGAGAAGGGAGCAAGGAGGAAGCCACAGTGACTTTTATGACCCATTATCGGAAGTCACACACCACCACCTCTACTGTGTTCTGTTCCTTCAGCGCAAGGCACTGAGACCATCTGCGCTGAATGGGCCAGAGCGTCTTAGGCTTTACTTTTTGAGGGGAGGCATGTCAAAGCACGTGTGGACTTAGTGCCAACCTCCACAGGTGTTGGGGCAGGGTGACAAGCCACATGGCTGGTGCCGCCAGCGCGGGTGGATCACGATGACCTTTGTGTGCCGTGGCGACCTGTGGAGGGTGGCCAGGAGGGATGTCAGAGCTTCTGGCTCTGTCCTGGAGGAGGCCATGCGGTCTGGATGCCGCAGCGGTGGAAGGGATGGAGGATCGCCCGTGTGCTCATCACCGGGAAGCTTAGTTCTCAGAAACGTCCCAGACAGAGAACACAGCCCGAAAGCCCCACTGTGGTTCAGAAAGGTAACTTGCCTACAGGCGCTGTTCACATAAACAGCCCTGCACAAGCCCACGTGTTCCACGGTGGCTGTGGCGCTTGGACGCCGAGTGACTTCGGTCCAGGCACATTCACGGCCCGGGTCACCTCCCCGGGCATTGAATTTTTCGTTTAGAAAGTGGGGCAAGGAGGCAGGTGTCGATGACCTCGATGATCGCTAAAATAACTTTCTCTGTGCTCAGAACTTAGTGTTTTATCCTTGTTTAACCTTGAGAATGTTTGACTCAATAGAAACATTTAATCTGTTCACAAACATCTAAATCAGGTTATACCAATGTCAAGGGATTTTCACTGAATATTTGCTGGAGCTGAAACTAAGTTAATGCAGTTTCTTTATCAGTTTTCCATGCATGCGGTTGAAAATGTCCATCTTTTTCCATATTCTTATTTTACTGAATCATTTTAGTATCAATTCTTTTCCATATTTAAACTTTATAATGACTTTATTTATCAATCAGGAATTTTGTCCAGATCAAATTTTACTAATTAGAACTTTCTGCAACTGTGAATTTTCTTTTTATGCCCATTGCCAAATCCAGTTTTCTATTTAGCCAATGTTTTGTGTTGATATTACTATTAATACAAGTACTATTCATTGTGAATTGAATTTTTGAACAGTAATTATTATTTATTTCTTAAGTAATCTGTAAGAAAATTATAAGCATTTCCTCCCTAATATTATAGTTACCCTGTTATCTGGAATAGGTCTACTGTAGAGATTGGCAAACCTTTTTATAAAGGTCCAGATAGTAAATGTTTTATACTTTGTGAACTTTACTCTTTGTCAAAACTATTCAGCTCTGCTCTTGCAGTGGGAAAGCAGCCTCAGACAATATGTAAATGAGTGAAGGTTAATATGACTATGATTAATGTAACTTTATTCATGGGCTCTGAAATTTGATTTTCAGATAATCTCCACATGTCACCAAATACCCTTTTGATTTTTTTTCCAACCATTTGAAAAACCATTCTTAGTGATGGACTGTACAAAAGCAGGCAGTGATGCTGGATTTGGTCCATGGACTGTCATTTATTTACCGACCTCTGGTCTATTATGTCGCTTTTCCAGTTCTTCTTTGTGCTTCTCATCTCTTCATGGGCCATTTTGTAGCCATCTGGTCATTGGTGGAGCTCAGTGCAAATGATAGGGTTAAGGTGTCCTCAGGGTCAGAATGTCAGCTGGAGTTATCAAGAGTACCTTGCATTTTACATGTGCTCAAATCCTCACACGGATGAGAATTGTCATTCCCATTTTACAGATGGTAAAACAGGTTCTTGGAAATAATAATGGTGAATAATTATTGAAGAAGCTTACCATGTGGTGGACACGTGGATTATTACAGTCTCATAAAGTATACTATCCTCAGAGTAATTTGTCCCAGGTCTCATAGCTAGAAGGTTGCAGGCCCCAGAGGTAAGCCAGTCTGTCTCCAGAGCCCATGCTGTTAACTGCTTTGTGGCTTTGCAGTGTTTCACAGAGTCATCAACGCAGTGCAAAGATATTGTAGCACACAACATGAGTGATACAAATCTGTCTCTGGCAAGGGTAGCCTCTGGGTAAAAAAGCCTTTTTTCACCACAGTTTCTGAAACTAGATGCCCAGTAATTAACATAATCACCAGGCAAGGGCCTGCATGCATATGGCTGCGGTGTTTGAATGGTCGTGTTAATGGCCGTGGCCGTTGCCCTGGCCACAGCCAGTCACATTGCCTTCCCTGGCACTAAAGAGTGACACCACTGTGTCTGCTTAACATGTGGTGCTGTAAGGTGTGAGATGCCACAGCTGCTCTTGCCAGAGAAGTGTTCAAGTAGATAAAATTCCTAGTTAAGATCATGAGATGCTGAGGACCACCTCAGTGAATTCCATGGCTAATTAAAAATTTTCCATGAGGGAAGCAACTAACCTAATCATAGGTAAGAGAAGCAGCTGGGAAAACAACCGTGCTTCCCTGGAACATACAAGTCGTCGTTGATGCAAGAGATGCTACGATGCAGGAGTTCCAGTTCAGAGGAGCCTGGGCCCTCCCAGTCAGACCATTCTGTGTGTGTGCGCGCGCCCTCCCAGTCAGACCACATTCCGTGTCTGTGCGCGCGCGCCCTCCCAGTCAGACCACATTCCGTGTCTGTGCGCGCGCGCCCTCCCAGTCAGACCACATTCCGTGTGTGTGCGCGCGCCCTCCCAGTCAGACCACATTCCGTGCCTGTGCGCGCACGCCCTCCCAGTCAGACCACATTCCGTGTCTGTGCGCGCGCGCCCTCCCAGTCAGACCACATTCCGTGTGTGTGTGCGCGCCCTCCCAGTCAGACCACATTCCGTGTGTGTGTGCGCGCGCCCTCCCAGTCAGACCACATTCCGTGTGTGTGTGCGCGCGCTCTCCCAGTCAGACCACATTCCGTGAGTGTGTGCGCGCGCCCTCCCAGTCAGACCACATTCCGTGTGTGTGTGCACGCCCTCCCAGTCAGACCACATTCCGTGTGTGTGTGCGCGCCCTCCCAGTCAGACCACATTCCGTGTGTGTGTGCGCGCCCTCCCAGTCAGACCACATTCCGTGAGTGTGTGCGCGCGCCCTCCCAGTCAGACCATATTCCGTGTGTGTGTGCGCGCCCTCCCAGTCAGACCACATTCCGTGAGTGTGTGTGCGCGCCCTCCCAGTCAGACCACATTCCGTGTGTGTGTGCGCGCGCCCTCCCAGTCAGACCACATTCCGTGTGTGTGCGCGCCCTCCCAGTCAGACCACATTCCGTGTGTGTGTGCGCCCTCCCAGTCAGACCACATTCCATGTGTGTGTGCGCGCGCGCACATGAACGTACGCGTGTGTCTTAACACGTGAGCCTGTTGCTTTATTCTCGTGCACAGAAATGTATGATCATTGAGACAGGCATGGTAATGGAGTCAGGGAAAGCTGAAAACCTCCAGGTGCACAGAACGTGCAGCACTGGACTCACAGGATAGTCTGAAACACACGTGCCCACTGTAGGATGACTCTGCACTGTTCTTTGAAATGGCACATCTGGGAAATGATATGTGGACGGCTTGCTAGACAAATGACAGAAATGTATCAGACCAAGTGTCATGAGCTTTTACTGCTTAGATGAATAAGATGGCAGAGACTTTGCTCCCCATGTTTCTGTTTCTTGTCAGCAGTAGCATCTCATATATAAGAAGGTAATAGCTGCTAGAGCCCGCAAGGCAACTGAGTATGAAGAATCCCCCAAAATTGTGTGATGCATACATTTGGGCAGTTTGCTTAAAGCACAGAGAGAGCTTTTCCTCCTGTTCGTTGCTGTTCAAGTCCACAACACCAAAAGTATACTCCCTGGAAGGAAACCAGGGAAAGCACTAATAACATGGACAGATTAACATGGTGAAGAAAGGTGTTTCTGCGTTCTCCTCTCCCTTTTCTTCTTTGCTTGCTTTCTAGAGTTGGGAGTTTCTGTTTCACTTGTCCGTTGTTTTCTGTTTTCTAAACACCCATAAAGTGTTAGGTCCTCTGATTCTATCAGAAACATGGTCTCTATCCTTTGTATTCCCTCACTAAAATTGCTACAAAATTTGGATGTGGGTCCATGTGCATGATAGGTTTTTTATGAGTACTAAAAGGTGGGGCTAGAGCCTGGTAGGTAAAACCAATACGAAGATTCTGCACAAACTTAACTTTTTTCCCCCGCTATCAGGTCACTTTACAACTCTACCAGAAGCTGCTTATTCTTTGTTACATCAGGTAGCCTCACATGCTTCAGTCTAGATGTACCCCCATTTCTGGTTCCTTGGAACTTTCCCCTTGGACTGCCCGCACCCCATTTTTTTACTTGCCGTACTCTGCAGTTTTTCCCTCAGGGTCTCTCGGCTCAATTGGAATGTGCGGGTTTGCTCTTTCTCACCATTCCATATCTCGCATCCCAGTGGGACCGCCCTGCTCTGACCCTACACTTCAGAATTGATCTTCAGTCAGCACTTACTGAGCCCTGTGTTGGATCAGGGGGATCCGGGGAATCAGGGCACAGGGGCCCTTCTTCCGGAGAAGGGCCTGGAGTGCCCCAGATTATTTAATCTTGAATTACCCTGGCTGTTACCTTATATGATATCAGCCACAATTTGTAGGACTTCTGGTATTTCTGAGCTGAACCTCTTTTGTCATAATCACTGTTATATCCTCCAGTAATAAAGCTTTGCTTAAACCTCAGCAACTAGAAACATTGAAATGGTGATGTCTATCAGAGTTTGTGTCACGCTAAGGAATTTTAACTTTCAGAAGTAGGGGGAGGAGAGATTAATTCAGTGATTGTGTGGAGGTTTTATTCCCAAATAAAGAAAATGGGTAGAGAAAAACAGTCTTCCTAATTTTTGTTTTTCCCAAATCTTTTTCTTCCACCCAAAGCCTGGATTACTCCCAAGGTGGAAGGGGTGATGTCTGGAAATCGTTAATCCATGGGTTTTGTTCATGGTGTATAAAATTTTCAGAAGGAATTTGCTTTTGCAATATGATTTCCTGATTGACTGTGGCAGACATAAATCCAGCAAGGACAGCTCTGTCAGAGCAGCCAAGATCCCTCTTAGATTCTCAGATATATGACAGTTCTGGTGTGTGTGTGTGTGTGTGGAGTGGAAATGAAGATTCTTCATGTGGGTGGGTCAGGAGGAGAGATGGAGAAGGGGGGGCGTGGGCACAAGCAGAGCAGCGGGTGGAGGTGGGGCGCACCAGGCCAGCCCCCAGAACCCAGCACTAGTTCAGCCCGGAGAGAGTGAAGGAGATGCCCTTGGTGCCGCCTGCCCTGGTACTGGTTTCTGTTCTTGAAGGGCTCTTTTATGATATTCTGAAGCATTTCCATCCTCCCAGTTAAGCAGAGTGCTAAGCTATCCTAAAGCTGAATTCCGGGCTAAGGGCCATTTTGCACAGATCTTTCTTCCCATCCTGCCGGCCTCCTCTCGCCACTGCAGGTGTATACATGTGCCTCCTTATACACACCGACTCACAGGTGTTTCAGCCTGTCACAGGTCATGTCCTGGCTGTTTCTGACTTCAGCATTAAGAGATTCAATTCCTGTGTGTAGCCTGTCTTTCTCTAGTAGCACAGATACCCGTCTCTGATGTGTACACACAGCTACAGGTACATGTCTATCTTCCCCTGCCTTCCAGGTGATAGGGAACCCCTCCCTCCCACCTGTACCCCCAAGGCCAGGTTCCTGTGAAGCCAGCTTCCTGTGAAGCGCTGTGTGATGGGAAGCCAAAGCCTGTGGACACACAGTGACTCTCTGGAGCTGCAGCCGTTGCAAGCTTTCAGCTGGAGACGCTGCGTGTCTGCAGTCTGTGCTGTGGGATGTGATGCTAGAGCTGCAGCCATCGCAAGCTTTCAGCTGGAGACGCTGCGTGTCTGCAGTCTGTGCTGTGGGATGTGATGCTGGAGCTGCAGTCATGCTGTGACTAATGGCCAGTTGTCCGTGTCTGCTCCTCCAGCTTCTCTGTGTGTACACGCACACACACCTGCTTTTAACCCAGCCTTGAAATAACTGCCAATCACAGGGGAGTCTCCTCCAGAGACTGGCCTCCGCTTGGGAGCCCTTGTACAGATAAGCTATCAAATCTCCTAGTCACCAGATAAGCGTACTTGGCTCTTTGCTCCTCTGTCTTCCTGTGGCCCGCAAGGCCAAGGCGGAGCGATTGGGTGGGCTCCCTGTAATCTAGACTCGCATCCTTGGTTACTTATCAAGACCCTAGCCAGGTCAGGAGGTTCCTTTTGTGCACCCGGCACAGCTCGGGTTGGCCTTCCTTCTACTCCCAGTGGCTAGAGAGAGAAGAAAGTGAACTGTCCTGATAAGGTCATTACTGTGTTCCACACAGGAGGCAACAAGCGTGTTACTGCTTTTCACATCCATCCCTCTGTCTTGTGAAGGTGTAATAATGCTGAGAAGTGCTTGACTGCAGCACTAGCACAGCAGGAGCCCTTCAGGCGCCAGAGCTCAGAGGACCAGGCGGAGCAGATGTCGTCAGCCGCAGCATGAGGGTGTGTGCACGGGCACGGGAGGGTGGAGGCCACCGTTTTCGCCTGTGGCCAACTGCCTACCTGGTTTTTCCTTTGAAATTCAGCATCGGCCTTCAGTTGCCTGGCCTGTTCAAAAAGTGTGAACCTCTCTTCTCCCTCTTTTGCCTTATTTTCTTTCCCATGCCCAGACTTTTTTCCCCATAATTTGTAAGTCATTAGTGTATAGCCCTGGAACTTCACTGTACTGTGGGGAAGTCCTGTAAAATATATACACACATACACACACAAATATTTAACCCACTACATTGTTCACTAAAGTACAGTAAATGATTTATTGTGGAAAGGCAAGCCTCAAGCCAAGAACTAAACCGAAGGTGCTTTCCCATCTCTATTGAAAGAGCGGGGAAGAAGAGCTGCGGGACACGCGCCCCTGGCATCTCTGAGTCTAGTCGCGCTGATAGTCACCTCCCTGTGCCTCATCTGCCCACCCCCCAGGGTGCACACTATGCGTCCCCTCCTGTCCCCTCCACTAGTCAGCGCGTGATGGCTTCGGTGCCTCATGCAGCATTTTCTCCACTTAACGCCCATTGATGTGCACTGTCTTCGTCTGTACTCACTTGTCTGCCTTCTTGTTGGTGAATGACCTTATTTTCCTCTATTTTACAAGTTTCCAGATACTGAAGCAAGTCCTTGCAATACCTCCAGCCTTAAGCTGCTCTCATGGCCATGAAGAGGTGGGCTCAGCAGGAGGCTTCTTCCCTCACTGGCGGGGCCCACACACTCTGCTCTCTATTTGAGTAGGATTCCTTGCACCGAATACAATAGGATAGGTTTTAACTGAATAAGGAGCAAATAGGTAAAATGCAGTTAGCAGCTCTGTAGTTCAGATTTCAAGATTCATTTTATTCTAAACTCTGTTTCCTATCTCCTTACAACTTTGAGTACAGAATATTTGTCTCCATATCTGGGTCAAGAAATAGGGGATGTTTTGTTTTGCTGGAGTGGTAATGCATGCTTAAAGGAAAATTGACAACAGATTTCTGAGTTGTAAAACTAAGAGGAGATGATCACATTTTATTTTTTAAAATGATTCCCACTGTTTTTTTCATGTTTCAAACCTTTTGCCGTTTTCAAAGACACATTTAACTTTAACAAACCATAAAGCTCTTTAAATCTGAAACCTTTGGAGAGAGTTTTTACTTTTAGGACCCAGCATTTCTATATGTGGTAAGATTTCTGATTAATGTTTATTGATCTCAGTCACCTAGTGTCACCACACCAAACTTGGATCTGCTCACCCACACGCAGCAAAGCCAGTCTACTGACACCGGGTTGTGGTGAAGGAAAGTGCAGCGTTTATTGCAGGGCCAGGCAGGGAGAACGGGCAGCTCGTGCTGAAAACCCACACTCCCCGATGGCTTTCAGGGAAGGGGTTTTAAAGGCAGTGTGTGTGAGGGAGAGGGTCGCAGGATGCATGATCAGCTCGTGCGCAGTTCTCAGATTGGTTGGCAACAAGGTGAAGTTTCGAGCATCACCAGTCTTCCGCTTTCAACCAGCCTGGGGTCTACATTCTCTGATGGTCAGTAGTTTTCATCTGTGGGGGTCTGCTTCCTCTAAAAACAGCTTAGGAACGGGTGTCAGGCCTTTATCCGTATCTTCCAGGGAACAGGGAGTTTGGTGGCTCTGCTGTGTGGCTGGTGTGCAGTCTGAATTGTTACCAGGTTCCTGACCCAGAGCTCTTCTTCACGTCTACGTCTTCACATTTCCTGGTCATTCACTCTGGAGTCAGCCTCCTGAGACTCAGGAGAGGGCTGAGAGACTAAAGCAAAAGGCTTTTACTTCGAAGGACATGGACACAGGGGCTTGCACATGGTTTCAGTACCCCCTTTTCCTTGGTGCTCCTCACTCTTAGGGGAACAGGTTCAGGACGAGAAACGGGATAAAGTTTCCCCTAGAGAGGTTAATCACAAACTGTCGACAGAGGAGGTCAGTTTTAGGGGGACTCGGTTTCACTAGTGGCCCTGGATGTGAACTCCTAGTGGTACTTACTCACTTGTTAAAGAACAGTGAGGCAGACTTCATTCAGGACCATCATGATGGGTTTAGGGGCCAATGCAGTGGGGTTTTGCAGTGAGGGGGAGAGAGAGACAGTGCCCAACTCTGAATACAACAAGGAAAAGTGGGAATTTACAGCCAAGGAGCAGGTGGGGGTCAGTGGATGGACACTTCCTAAGGAGGAAACATAAGGGATAGGGGGAGATTCTGGCTAAACCAACCTAACTGGACTCTTGCCTAAGGCAGGCAGAGTGATCAGACATCGCCCCGGGAATAGTGGGTGATGAGGGACGTCGTCAGATACAAACCAACTTAGAATTCCTGGGGGAATTGGACAATAGAGAGATGAACATGAACGCCCAAAAGTCAGGGCCCAGTTGAGAAGAGAGGTCAGGGGAGCCTGACCCACATTTGGTCAACGAGAAGACCTTTGTCCCCAGGATATAGGTGAGGGGAATGAGAAAGTTAATTGAGCCTAAGTGATTGCCTGGTTAGTTATTCCATTAACTAAACAAGTGGCAATAGTAGATTATCTGTAAGAGATGCTGAGGAAGGGACCCTGCTTAGTACAGAACTAATATTCTAAGTACTTAGTAAATATTTATAGCATAAGAAATGTCATTCTGGGTTTTGTATTTGTCGTGACTTTTTGTTTTGGAAGATAAATGTAAGACAGTCCCATTCTATAAAGTTTGTTTGAGGAGTCAAATAGACACACATGAAAAATGGTCATGAAGTGGGGGGTCAGGATTTGGAGCTCTGAACTTTCTTGCCTTTAGCTTTAGGTTATCTTTTTAACTTTTCATGAAACTTTAGAAATTGACTTCCCCCTAAAAGAGATTTTTTTTTCAAAGACTGTAGCCCCCTCACTAAGCACAAACTCAGGCTAAAGCTGCTGAAACTTTCCAGATTCCCATTGTTAACAATAAGGTTTGTTTTTTGATGAAGGTCATACAGGTGTATCTCATGAACCCTTCTGTAGCCTGGCTTTATATCAGTTATTATGAGGGTGTGACCTGAGAGGCATATGTTTATCCAGTGTCTCTCTCGCAGGAGAAGTATAAGATAGAGGGCTATTCTCGAAGGCACGTTTGTTTTCAGCTTGCTAGGATTACAAATGAGTAAGGACCATAACACCAAAAACATGTAGGGGGTCCACTGAGTATCCTTCTGTTTGTGCTCCAAATGGGAAGGCTAAATTAAAAGGTGGGATCTCAGAGACCACTAAGAATAAACAGGTTGTTGAATTTTATAACCTTATATGTGAAGACTAAGTCAAACTAAGCCTCAAATCAAGGTAAAGAGGTTGATTTAGCAATTTAAGGCTCTGCCTAAAGTAAACTTCAAAACTAAAGTTAAAGCAAAGAGAAATCCTGAATATACGCATTTTAATTCTTATATACACTCAACACATTAGTTCCATTATTTCATGATTTTTTTTTAATGCAGAACAGGACCACATCTCATTCTTAATACTCCTGCCAGCAAAAGCTGGCTGGCTATGGCGTGGCACAAAGGCATTCACTGAATGTTTGTTAAGTGAATTGCATAATTTTTTTAGTGTCACTGTGTGTGATTTGATATGCAGTATATCTAGTTAATGTAGCAAAAATATCATGACAGTTTACTATATTTGTTCAAAGAACCACATTCTTGCACAAAGTAGCTGCATTTAAGTGAGAAAGTAACACAAAGGTCCAAAACTTTGTGAAGAGACCTAGTACCGTCCTTCATCTTCCTGATCCTGACGTACACTGTGACCAAGAAGGTAAAGTCAGTTCTTGAGAGAAAAGACTTTGAGGCTAGACCATTGAATTTTATTCCCTTGCTTCCTTTTTTACTTTTCAGAGTTTAGCTATCTGCTGGGGCCTCTGGACAAGAATGTCATTAAAAGAATAATGTTTCTGGGAAGTTAATATGTTAGTTGTTCCGGGACTTCTTTGGTGAACCTACACTGGGGGACAGTGGTGTAATGGTGACCCAGTGAGAAGTCAGAACGCTACTGACATTGACGCAGTAATCCAGGGACAGCTGAACCTGCCTCCGAGGACTTCTGCAGACAGAAAGAAGAGTAAGAGGATTTTGGAGTGACAGAGGAACCATAGTAAATATAAAAATAATTTGCCAGGAACACAGTAAACGATCAATAAATGTTAGCTTGAAAAAACAGTGGCATCTTCCAAACAATAAAATATTAGTACTGCAAGGGCAAATGCCTTAAGTCCCAAGTGATATTCAGTACAAGGTATACCTTTCCTCTCAGAATGAGCTCCCAGAATGTGCCGTAACCAACCCACCTATACTTAGGTTAAAGATCTGGTACAGAAACAGTGGAGTGGGGAGAAGGGGGCAGGCCATGGAATTGACTGGAGGGGCCTTTCACTGAACATCCCATCCTGGTCCAAGAACATGTGTTCCCATGTCTTAGATAAATGGGTTGCAGAAACGGGATGCTGTAGAATTTTCAGTTGCAATCGGTATCGAACAATAGAGGAGCAGCTGGTCTGTCTTCCAAAAGATCTCTAGCCATCTAACCTGCTCCAGTGGAAGGGAGGTTAAAATAAACACCTTCCGGAGGTCACTGTCTTCCATCACCACGTGTCATCAAATGCTGGCCTCTGAAGCCAATTTGAGGGCCTGATACATAAATAAATCCTTGCAAGAAGAAACAAAGCTTTCAGTACGTCAACCAGAAAGCTCTCATTCCCTTTTATAATTTAAATTATTTTCCTTAACAGCTCGGTAAATGTAGGATTGGGGGGATATTGACATTTTGGCATTATATTTGATAAAAGCAGAGGTTATCTTGACAAGTTCATTTTTTAACTTCTTTATGCCAAAAAAAAGATAGATAATTCTAATTCTGCATAGCTGTAGAACTAATGTGGTCTGACCGCATTACTGACAGCTTTTGGTAGGACTTCTTGCCAATGTACTGAGGTTGTATGTGGACAAAAGACATAACCTCTGGATCCTGTAAGGCAGCTTCTTCCTACTTGGCAAGTGTCCCTCTTCCCTCTTGAGATTAGGCAGTGGCAGTTCTACCTTGTGGGAAATGCAGTTTCTTTTCTGAGTGGCCTGCCCAAGTTAGATGGGGAGAAGGAAGAGATAAGGACATTTCCCACATGACTGACATGGTTAAATGTGTTCCAGAGAGACCATGGTGACTTTTTTTTTTCTTTTTTTTCTTGATGGATAGATTTGAGAACTCTGCTGGTTGGGCAGTTTCATACACTTTCACCGAGTAAGCTCTATAGTTTTTTTGTTTTGTTTTAAAAAAGCGACTCCTTTTGACATGAGAAGAAAGGGCATCTTGGTCATTGCATGGAATGAATTTTTATCCTTGAAAAATTTTTCAAATTCCATCATTTTTTAACTTTTCAATTGGACTTTGAAACATTTCAGAGTGCAAAACACTACATATTTTGTAATCTGTCAGCACCTCAGCATGAAATACATTTTAAGTCAGTTTGAGATTCATCTCTGATTAAGAACAGGGACCTAAAAAGTCCACTTTTTCATTCCCAGTCATACAGCAGTGAGCTAGTATCTTTCCAGATTCCATTTTACTGTGAAAAATTTGACCTCTCCACTACCACCATTTATCACATTGTCTTCTTCCTCAGTGCTCGTGCTTTTTTATGTCAGTTTTCCAACTCAAACAGTAATTACCTAAGATACCAGCTCTTTCAGCCTTGCAGCCCAGATGTGATGGCAACTATACACAGACACACACACAAAGAATGGGAGTAAGTTGCACAAATCCAGTGAAAATCCCCAAAGTGATTTTTTTAAATCAATGTGTCCGTGAAAGAAGCTAGAGGAGGCCAAGCTAAAAACATGGGAAATGAAATAGGGCTGCAGTGCTCGGAGGCACGAGGGGTGTGGTAGGAGAGCCATGACTAGACAGTTGGGATATTGATGTGCAAGGTGAACATGCGTTTAAAGGAGAGTTGCCTTGAACTTGCCGTCAAGGATTCTGCTTTGGAACTCTCTCTAAATCTTCTACACTGAATGTGCATTTGTGGCCAGGAATAAAAGTCGTTTTTGAGAGATTAGTGTTGTTTGTGGAAAGCTATCCAACTTCCGCGCTCTCTCCAAATCCTCCGCAAAACAGTCTGGTCCTTCTGTGGTTGCCAGTGTTGATACCACGCGTAACACAGGACTCGCGCCACGAGCCTGCTGATTAGGGGTCCCTTACAGAGCCCAGAGCCTTCCACCCCAGCCCCTGAATGTGTAACCTTTATCCTTAGAGAATTGTGTGTGCGTGCGTGTTTTAAAAACAATAATAATGCTGAATTTATTCACTTTCTCTGGTTTGTCTAGACAGGCTCCAGTTTCTATATTGTATTATACCACATAGGCCTAAACTCTGAACTCTGATCTCTCTAGTAAGTTAAAGATTGTTTTAGACACTAAACCCTGGCTCTTCCCTCTCTTAACTGTTTTATGGAAATAGTATTAGAAACAGAGGAAATGCGATATATTTATAAAGCAACCATTAAAAATCATGTTTTCCAGGAATACGTAATGTGAATAGTACTCACAATATAACACTAAATGGATAAACAGGGTATTAAGCGAAACGTGAAGTATGATACTGTTAAAAGTTGATTTATGTAAGTTTATAAAAAGACTTGGAAGAAAATCAGCAAAATGTTGCAAGTGGTATTCTTGATGGAATACCTATAGGCTATTTATTATTTCTTTTATGTTTTCCCCCATACTTTTCAGAGTAAAATATGCATTGATTTTGCAATAAAAAGCATAAAACTTTATTTTAGAAACTCTTAAAAGGAAATAAAGGCAAGCAGCAGGGGAGTCCGCTGAGGGGGCCAGGAAGAAATCAGCGTCACTGTTGAAAGTAATACCAGGCCTTGTTTCTGTTGACTTGAAGATTAGTGAGCTCCTTGTTCATTAGGTGGGTCAGAGGCGTCCTGTTGGTGAAAAGTGCCAGCCCGGTGACACACAGCAGGTGCAGACCCTGCCTGTGAGCCCTGGGAACGTTTGGGGCCTGCCAGCATCTGGCGGGTTGGCGGCTCCCCCAGCCGCTGTGTGTCAGGCAGATGCTGTGCCAGCGTTTCAGCGTTGGAGAGCCGGCCCAGCTCCGCCTCAGCCCCTCAGGCTCGCCAGTACCGAGTGCCTGGCCAGAGTGTCATCGGGCCCAAGAGCTGCCCGGTGAAGTCATCTGTCCTTTGATGTGCTTTCAGAGGGATCCGAGGTGATAGTTATTCATCCAGGGTAAAGGGAACGCAAAACAGAGTTAGTGCAGGACAGCTACTCACGAGAAGAGACCGAGCGTCACACTGGGCCCGGGCTCAGGCTCAGGGGTCTGGCGTTGTGTAAGGATTTATCTGTCACCCATTAAAAGGAGGGTCGATGGCCTCGGCCCAGTGAACGAGGGAGCTCCAGCCAGGAGGCAGATCTAGTCATGAGTTCACTCACCACATCTCGTGGCTGAGAAAAGCACGCACTTTCTCCAGAGGCAGAGCCTTCCTTCCATTGCGGGAGGTGAAGGGACACACGCAGCATGTGGCATCAGGCTTTCAGATGAGCACCTTTCACTAGCAGGTTTTGGTTTTTTTTTTTAACATCTTTATTGGAGTATAATTGCTTTACAATGGTGTGTTAGTTTCTGCTGTATAACAAAGTCAATCACTAGCAGTTTTTTGTAACCTCCTTGTAAATAGATGGGGTGAGCAATTGTGAAGTTACTGGAGTCTTTCTGTATCAGGAATGTCACCTCTGCAGAAACAAGCTCACCCTGTGCTTGATCTCCAGCCCAAAGTCAGAACTGCATCTCGCGTTGATGTACATGCAGCGGTCCCCACGCGGCCCCCAGAGCAGTGGGTGGGTGTGACATTGTACACGTGCAGGTGTATGGACCTGCTTCTCTTTACAGTCCCGAGGACTGTGGTAGTGATTACAGGAGCTCTAGTCTTGCTCCGTTTCTTTGCCTTGGGAGGCATAAAAAGACTAGAACTTCTTGTTTCAGATTGACCTTGACTTTCCTCATTTTTTTTCACCTCAGATCATCCAGCCCCTCTTAGAACTTGACCAAAACAGAAGCAAATTAAAGTTGTACATTGGACACCTGACAGCCCTCTGCCATGACCGAGACCCCCTGATCCTTCAAGAACTCACGCCACCAGCTTCCTATAACTTGGACGATGACCAGGCAGCACGGGAGAATGAACTGCAGAAGATGACCCAGGAACAGGTAAGTGTCTCACCTGAGCTCTGGCGACTCCCTCACAACATTCAGCTGCTCTTTAGGTTGGTGCAATAGAAGCTGCCTTGGAGAATTCGGGGTTCAGAGTCAAGATTCTTAACGGTGGCTGGTTCTTCAGTAGATATTAGGAGCTACCATTTGAAGTGAGCCCCACTTTATTCTTCCCTCAGTGTAACTTGCCAAAGAATCAGAAAGGGCTGGTTCGGAAGGGAGAGGGTTAAGGGGAATCTGTTATTTCACAGAACTGATGGCCACTCATGGCTCTGACCACGGAAAGGAAGTCTGAGTTGGGGATATTTGGATGAGGATCCTTGACAAGTCAGCTGTCTCTAGGGAACTGTGGGTCACAACCTACTAAGTTTTTCAATAAAAGGACCATTAGATGAATGAGTTTAGGTTACCCTCCTCTGCTCCACTTTCTGTTTACTGTTGCCTGTAAAATCCATTGGTTCCCTTTTTTCCATGTCGTGGTTTTTTTAGTTCAATAGAGAAAATGAGAAGGCTAAAAGGAGACAAAAACCACGAATAAAAGAAACAAGGAGAAAACAGGATGAGGGAAGACATGGAAAGTAAAAGAAAGAAAAATTGAATAAACACTGAGAAATAAAAATAGAAAAAAAAGAAATCGAGCAGCTTTAGAACATTAATCCTAAGCTGCTTTTGTTCCCAGCTACAGAGTGGGGTTGATGGTGTCCCAGCCCCTTATAGATGTGATTGTGCCATCAATCTGCTAAAGCTCTGCACCAGAGTGTCGAAGCTGTGCACTGTCTTCCAGCTGAATGCCTCCTATTTGTTCACCCATAATGCGTGAACGGAGGCTGTGTCGAATAGGACACCTCCTGTGGTGTGAGGTTGCAGGGAACAGTGACAGCCGCGGGTCGAGAATTGCACGCTGGGGTCAGGGCGGGACTGACTTCCGGGTGTGGACATTGCCTAAAAACAGACCCATTTAACGGCCTGTCAGTCACCCACCTGATTTGTGTGATGGAAAAGGTAAGGCTGACCTCTCAAATTTAGCATGTTGCCTTGGAAATTTTAATTTCTTTCTTTTCAAAAGAGGGAGAAATTTAAAGGACAGAATTAAATCGAATTTCTAGTAGCTCCTTTTGATATTAATAACCATGAAGTTAACATGCCACTGGAAGCCCGCTGGAAACAGAGCACACGGCCAGTTAATTTTAGAAACTCCACTTCAAAATTTTGCAGAGAGACAGGGCATCTTAAAGCATGAACAGTGATGTATCAAAGTTTAACTGGCATTAAATTATTTCTTTGTGAAACAACTTGTCTTTGAAGTGAAAAAAAGTATTTTGGCTCAGTCCTGTTTTCCAAATATGCCTGAATGGAAGTAATCAGTCTTTCTAAGGGGAAAAAAAATACCTTCAGGGTGAGGCCAAGGTAGAAAATCTCAAGCTAAGAGTTTTTCAGAAAGTTTTGAGTGAAAAACCAGGAATTCAATAGAAGGCATGCCGTCCCACATATTATCGTCCAAGCAGTTTGCTCACATACATGAATCATGTTAATATTGTCACGTTTCCCTTTGGCTGAGAACCTGCTTGAGTTACTGAAGTTGTTGCACGCGGCATATGAAACTGTATCTTCAGCAGCATCCCTGGAAAACCTGGGGAGCAGGTGACTAGGGTCATCTGTAAAGGGGCACAGCAACTAACCACACCTTCCGTCAGCTTCTCCAGAGCAGCTAGAGTTTGGTAGAGAAACCAACCCATTTTCTGCCACCTCTCTCCAAGTAAGATTTTAAGGGAGTGGTGCAGGCTGTTGAGAAAGATGACCTGTGATAATACAAAATGACTTGCCTATTGTGAGCAAGGTTTGACTTTAGTTTTTGAAGCCCAAGAAACATTAGATAGAGATCACCGCTAAATATGCATGTTGGTTTATTTTGTGTGTGTGTTTTCTTTGGGGATATAGAGCCTTCTGCACCTGACATTTGTGTTACTCAACTCTGTATGTCCCATGAATTTCACTGCCACCATGCTCCCCTCGGTCACACACCCCCATGAGGACAGGACAAGAGCCTTGTCTGTCTTTTTCAACACTGTTCTCTGTACGAAGAATAATGCCTAGCACATAGTATCTGCTCAGTAAAGGTTTGTTGAAGGAATGAGAGAAAGTGAAGGAGAAAGGCAGGCAGGATACAGTCCATACTTCTTATCAAAGCACACAAGGCCTCCTTTCATTTGGCCTAATTCTTAAATGCACATCTCTTCTCACCCTATCCCTGAAGCATACAACAACTGACAGTCTTCTAAACTGTTAATTGACTCACAGTTTTCACATTTGTGTCCTTTTGCTCATAATGGTCCCTCTGCCTGCTCTGCCCTTTCCTGCCTTGTCTCCCTAGGGAATACCTAAATAGGAATCTGAGTTTTTAAACTCAGCTCAGACATCATTTCTTTTATGAGTTCTTTCCTGAAACCCCAGGCCCAATGTGCCGCTCCCTCCTTAGGGCTTCTGTAGGACCTGTGACACTCGTACTTACTAGTTTTGATATCTGTCTTCCTGTTAGTCTAGGCTTTCTGTCAGATGAGGACATGAACCATATCATTTTCATCTTAAAATTCGCACCACGTCAGGTACTTGGTACTTGCTTACTAACTCAGATGAGTGAGTGAATTCTAGTGAGTTCTGCCTAGTTTATTACTTTGCATTTCATAGTTATGATTCTTATTCCCTAACTAGTTGAGTTTCTTCACTGCCAGAACCATGTCTTATATTTCTAAAGTGCCTGGCACAGTACTGTACATGTAAAGAATGCTTAGTATATACCTTGCTGATTGTTTATTTGGTGACCCAAGACAGTTTCCTCAGTGCCATCCAGTAGCTTTGGATAATCTGGCTATTGATGTCAGGAGAGCCACTCAGACTCCATCCTGAGTTATGACCCTATTATCTGCAACTGGCTGGCCTACAGAAATATTACTTTACATCTAAAGATTTCCCAGAATTGTTTTGTTTCATTTGCCCTCTTAGAGGCTGGCTATCTTACCAACTAAATTTATGGGTTTGTTTATTTTTCTTACCTTATCGGTTTTTGCTTTATGTATCTTGAAGCTCTGTTATTGAGTGCATGCACATTAAGGACTGTTATATCTTCTTGATGACTTGACTCTTTCATCATGATGTAATATCTCTTTTCAAAGCTGGTAATACTCCATGCTCTGAAGTCTGTTTTGTCTAACATTAATGTAACCATTCCAGCTTTCTTTAGAATTGTGAGTGCACGATAAACCTTTTTTCATATATTTGCCTTTAAGCTGTCGATGTCTTTATATCTACAGTGAGTTTCTTGTTGACAACATGTATTCACCAGCCTAGAGGACACAGGTCTAGGGGGCAAGGCTGTCTCTTCCTCCTTGATTTCAATAGGTCAGGCTGCCACCCAGGGCCAGAGGGCTGGAGCTGCCACCCTAGTGGGCCTGGAGGACAGCATCCAGCCAAAGAGCCTTATTCTCAAGCCTTAAAATCTGATGAGGGACTTCCCTGGTGGTCCAGTGGTAAAGAATACGCCTTCCAATGAAGGGGACGTGGGTTCGATCCCTGGTCGGGGAGCTAAGATCCCACATGCTGCAGGGCAACTAAGCCCGCGCGCCACAACTACTGAGCTCGCGCGCCTCAACGAGAGAGCCCACGTGCCGCAAACTACAGAGCCCACGCTCTCTGGAGCCCACGCGCCACAACTAGAGAAGAGAAAACCTGCACGCCACAAGTAGAGAGAAGCCCGCGAGCCACAACGAGCGCTGCAGCAAAAGATCCCGCCTGCCACAACGAAGACCCGACGCAGCCAAATCAATCAATAAATTTTTTTTTAAAAATCTAATGGAATTTGACCTGCTAGATTTTGGACTTGTTTGGGACCCATGATCCCTTTCTCTTCTTTCCAGGGTCTCCCTTTTGGAATGGGAATGTCTAGCCTATGCCTGTCCCACCATTGTATTTTAGAGCAGATAACTTGTCTGGTTTCAGCAGGTCCACATTTAAATTTTGCCTCAGGATGAATCATGTTTTTTAAGTCTCACCCACACTTGATTTAGATGATATTTACATGAGATTTGAGATTTAAAGTTGATGCTGCAGTGGGTTAAGACTTTTGGGCTGTTGGGATGGGGGTGAATGTGTTTTGTGTGTGGGAAGAACATGAGTTTGGGGGGTACAGAAGGCAGGGTGTTATGGGCTGAATTGTGTCCCCTGCAAAATTTATATATTGAATCCCTGACTCCAAGAATGTGGCTATATTTGGAGATAGAACCTTTAAAGGTAATTAAGTTAAGAAGAGGCTGATAGGTGGGCCTTAATCCAATCTGATTGGTGTCCCTGTAAAACGAGGAGATTGGGACATACAGAGACACCAGGGCTGTGTGCTCACAGAGAAAAAAAAAAACGTGAGGACACAGCAAGAACACAACCGTCTGTAAGATAAGGAGAGGCCTTATAAAAAACCAACCCTGCCAACACCTTGCTCTTGGACATCTAGCCTCCAGAACCGTGAGAAATAAATTTCTGTTGTTAAGCCACCCAGTCTGTGGTATTTTCTTATGGCAGCCCCTGCAAGCTAATACCTTGTTTTTGAAAGATATTCTTCTCTGGGTATAGAATTCTAGGTTGACTTCCTGTTTTTTTAATATTTTAAAGATGCTGTTCCATTTTCTTCTGGCTTCCATAGTTTCTATTGAAAAGTCAGCTGTATTTATGTGTGCTCCCCCCACCCTCTCATGTTTCTTTTTTCTCTGACTGCTTTCAAGATTTTTTTTTTAACTTTTGTTTTCAACCATTTGAAAATAATGTGCCTATTTGTATTTTACGTTATATTTCCTGTCTGGGCTAAAATCCTTTTTGAGATCTCTGTGTCCCTTGGGCTTATGTTTTGTTGTCTTTCATTAATTTTGGAAGATTCTTGGCCCTTATCTCTTCAGATATGTCTTTCGTCCCTTTCTCTCTTCCCTTTCTCTATCTACAATTACGTATTTGTTAGACCATCTGATATCATTCCACATCTCTTCGATGTCTGGGGGCTTTTGTTTGTTTCTTTGGGGGATTTTTTTCATGTTATGTTTGGAGATTCCTACTATCTGTTTGGTCATAATTTCTATCGATATATCTTTAAGTTCATTTGCTTTTTTTGTGTCTCATTATTTTTTATTAAGTGGTAAATATTATATGTAAAAGAAGAGTAGAAACTGAGATTAATAACATTTATGTCTGGAAATAGGCAATTCCTCTTCTTCTGTCAGACCATTAGCATTTGGGAACTGAGTCAAGTAAGTCAGTAACTGAGCTGGGTTTGAGTTACCTTCATCGCTCCACAGGCTTTAAATGTTCCAGTGGTGAATTGTACATTTAGTGCAAATTCTTGAGTGCTGATATTTCCTGGATTTCAGTAGTTCCCTCATGCCTACACCACAGGGCTCCCCCTTCACACTCTTGTCCTCTCCCAGTGCAGGCTGCTCTTACCTGTTAATGCTAAATATAGTTAAAGTCTTCTTTGTACCCAGTAGCATTTTTCTTTTTTCATCTGCAGTGGCAGCCACTGTCCTAAACTGGTTTGCATTTTTACAGTCCACGTTTTTACCTTTTTAATATACGTATTTGTTTACACGAACAATGTGCAGTATTGTTCAGTGTGATATAAATTTGAAATAAATGACATCATACTGCTCAGGCTGTCTTTCTGTTCATTAGTGTTTACTGAACCTGAGCCTTCTGGTCACTTGCTATTGGAAGAAAAGATGTTGCTGAAACTTTTCAGATAAATGTAAGTCTTATACCATTTTAAGTATGGCTCTGGAGCCCTAGAGAAACTTTCTTTGAAAAAGTAGATTGAGGTCGTGTCAAAGTAGAATGCTGTAGTGGTACAAAGTGGCTAGAATGAAGGAAAAGGTTTTATTAGGTTCAGTTTTAGATTTAAACATCTTCTCTGTTGATCCTAGGACAGCCCCATATTTGACCACTGTCTGTTATCTTCCAGAACCACAACTCATAATTGAAATTCCAGGTCCACGTTTCCCACACCAAACACCTTCTACAGAAGGTGTCTTCTTTTCTTTGCCAGGCCCTCTTGCCAGCTCCTGGGCAGGAAACCTTGTTAGTGTTTCCATAAATCTGGCACTGACACTGGCCTGTATATTTGGTGGGACCAAAGATTCTGGTGTGTTTGGCAGGCTGGGATCAAGGATTCGGCCCACATGGCCAGCATTTTTGGCAGGGCCAGGGTTGAGGATTCAGCTGGCATGGTGGCATTTGGAGGCAAGGACCAAGATGATGGTGCAGATGGTTGGGAGACTGGCCACATACAAGGAGACTGAACAAATGAGTAAGTAAATTGAAGCTCATGGGAGCAGGCTTGTTACTCCAGGAGGAGGAAGTAACAAATACAGAAGGGTGAAGGCAAGTCCAGTGGTGTTCAGTTGCTGTTGGAGGTGGTCCATATGGACTCAGGGTTTTTGACAGATAATAGATTTAGCTTTCTCTGTGTGTACATTTGTGTGCTCATCTACATGTATACATGTGTGTATTTCCTAGTTTTATCTGCTGAAGCACCTAGAAGCAGTGACACACCAGTAACAAGGAGCTCACCTAGCTCCCAGCTCTTGGTTTATAGATGCCTTTTTTCACCAAAAGGAACCAGGGCTCCTTGGAGACATGGCTCAGCCTAGGACTGTGTGTGGCAGAGTACAACATAAATCCAGAGCATCTTATACCAGAAAGTAACGGAGTGTTCCAAGAGTGGTGGGGGTATGTCAGAAGGACATGGGGGGGACTTTCCTGGTGACGCAGTGGTTAAGAATCCGCCTGCCAATGCAGAGGACAAGGGTTCGAGTGCTGGTCCAGGAAGATCCCACATGCCACGGAGCAACTAAGCCCATGCACCACAACTACTGAGCCTGCGTGCCACAACTACTGAAGCCCGCGTGCCTAGAGCCCGTGCTCCACAACAAGAGAAGCCACCGCAATGAGAAGCTCCCGCACCGCAACAAAGATTAACCCCCGCTCACCGCAATTAGAGAAAGCCCACGCACAGCAACAGAGACCCAACACAGCCAAATAAATAAATAAATAAATTTATTTTTTAAAAAAGAAGAAGGACATGGGGGGCTCCCAATAGCAAAATCTTCAGGAATTTGAGCAGCAAAATTAATAACAGTAACAGATTACAGCCCACTGAGTAGAACAGGAATCTATGAGTCTATACTAGTGTAGAGAAATCAGTAAGCAAATACATGGTGGGGCAGGGGCCGTGCCCTGTAGTAGAATGCCAGCTAACATATGGAGAAAGAGTGGTGGAGTTAGAGAATCACCACTTGGCAACCATCAGAGTAATAACTGATTTGAACTGGAATCATCAATGGACGTGAAAACCAGTGGGTGAAAGTTGGTTGAGGAACAGGATATTTGCATAGTCTAAAAGTGTCTCTTCACACACGCACACAAAAAATTATTTCAGTTAATTAGCACAAAATCCTTTTAGTTGATTTACGTTGCAAAAACTTGGCAGACACCATCTAAACCCAAATGACTGAAGGTAACGTCACCTGTAGTGGGATAAATGAACGTTATGTCTTAGTTCTAGGTATTAACCAAATGGCACATATGTTGCTGAAACTTCCCCTAATTCAGCAAGCACAGAGACATAAAACACTAAACATGAGAGGAAAAAATGAAAAATTATACTTTATCAAAACTTTAAACTTTTGTTCATCGGAAGACTGGGAGGAAATATTCACAATGTATATATTGAACAAAGGACTTCTATTGAGAAGATATTTTTAAAATCAGAAACAAAAAGACAAAACAACATAATTTTAAAATGGGCAGAAGACTTGAACCAGACAGTTCACAAGAGAAAATACACAAACCAAGCACATGAAAACAGTGCTCACATAAATGAAAGCCACAGTGAGACAGCAGTGCAATTCCAAGAAAACGGCTAAAATTCACCAAATGTCCACGAGGATGTGGAGCAGCTGGAACTCTGCGCGCAGTGGTGAGGAGTTAAAATGGTCCAAGGCTTTGAGAAGCTGTTAGGCAGTTTCTTATTAAGTTAGATACACACCTGTCCTATAACCCAACAATCCCACTCTTCCTTATTTACTCAAGAAAAATGAAAACACGTGTACAAAATTGTTCAGAGCAGCTTTATTTGTAAAAGCACCAAACTGGAAACAACCCAAATGTTCGTTAACAGAAGAGATCTTTTTTAAATTATCATATATCATATAATGGCGTACTACTCAGCAACAAACAAGAACGAACTACTGGTACAAGCAACTTTATGAATGAATCTCAAAAACACTGTTAAGCAAAAGAAGCCAGATGCAAAAGAATATCTGATTAATGTCTGATTCCCTTTGTATGGCATTTCCAGAACAGGAAGAACTCATCTGTGGTGACAGAAACTAGAACACTGGACGTCTGTGGGAATTGACTGAAAGGGGTCCCAGGAATCTTTCTGGGACGATGGAAATGTTCTGTGTTTCGGTTGGTGAGACGGTCATGTGGGCGTATATAGTGATCAGAATTCATCAAATTGTACACTCTGATGTACAGAGATCTGTGCATCTTGCTGTATGTCAGTGATAGTTTAATTCAAAACAAAAACAGAAAAGTCACACCCCATTTCCAGTCTCCTCTCGAACTTTTTGAAGCAGTTCAGCTGATAGGCAGATTCTGCTGAAAAGCTGAAAGTGGAATTTCTCCCTGGAGCACACGTCCTTTTTCCACCACGAATGCCAGCCCCCTGACGGCCGACTACGCTGGAATGAGCCCTCACTAGCCAGCTCGCTCCGTGGGTCACGGCTGTGGACTCCAGCCCCTTTCCCAGCACCCAGTCCGGTTTTGACCTTCAGGGAAGTATTGTTGCACAACTTGGCTCGGACCTCATCGTCTCCTCGGAGTCCTTCTTCCATTTGTTTTCTCGATTTTGATCAGTGGCTGCTTGGCTTGTACCCTCTCTCTTCAGGGCGGTGAGTCTGGGGTTGTCGATGCTGGGGTGGCACTGGGCCCTCACTCTGGGAGGTCGTGGGTCATCAGTCACGGCATGACACTCTTCTCTCGTGAATGCGTCTGCGCAGATCGTCGTAGCCCCCAAGTGGGACACGGGAGCTTTGGGGGGCAACGGGGAGAGAAAACAAGAGAGAGAGAAAAGAGAAGAATGGGTTATTTATGGGCAGCAAACTCTTTCCTGGTTCCCAGCCTGCATGTTTCTGATCTGGTTTTCTTCTCTTTGCGATGTTTGAACTTGTTTCCTCGGCTCCGACATTGAACTCTTGTCCAAAAAGACTAAGAGCAGCGGAGCATGAGAGGCTGAGACAGGCGACCAGCGATCCAGCAACAAGAACTGCAGGCCCTGAAGACAGACGGGTGTCTGTGCCTGACTGGGCTCGGGAATGGAGTGTGTGTGTCTGTCTGTCTGTCTGTCTGTCTGTCTGTCTGACGTTTATGAGAAAACCCTGTGGGGCAGCCTCACTCTTTCTCTCCCCTCTGCTCTCACAGTCTGGCACTCTCCCCTCCTTCTGACAGCTTCCATTAACCTTTTCATGCAAAGAGCAGAGTATCTTGCCAGCTGGATATTGAAAATCTGGCAGAGAAGAGATTGTTCTAAAAAGAAGAAAAAAAAGAGGTAGAAGCGCTGGGAGACCCCACGAGAGAGGACAGGGCCTGGTCAGCTGCTGGCTTGGGCCCTGAGACCCTGAGCCTGCTGCCTGACTTCTGGTAAAATCCCCTAAAATGAGGTTGCGGGGAGGAAGAGGAAGTCAGGATTTGAATATAGAGGAGGTGAGGAACTCTCTCACACAGTTGAAATGACACAGATGCTAATCCTTCTTTGCAAATCACTCCCGACCTGAGGGCAGCTGAATGGTGGACACGTGAAAGGATACACCTAAATAGGAGCAAACTTAAAGGCTTTGTGCTAAACGTGCTACATCATCTTGTTTGTGGAGAGAGAGAATACTGTATTAAGAGACTCAGCTAGACCAGAACTTTTTTGATACAAAAGATCCCTCCAGACCATCTCCTCCCTTAACTTATCTCAGAGAAGGGGATTCTGCTGTTTCTCTCTTGTCCACAGTCTCTCCCTCCCCATCCTGACCCTCATCACCAGGGCCTGCCCCCAGCTGGCCGGGACTAAATAAAAATGAACGTGAAACACCTACTCTGAATTCAGGTCTCCTGTGCCCTCAGCTTCGCAGCAAAGAGGGCAGGAACCTTTAATTTTGTTTCCATAAGCTTGATCTTGCACTAGACCCTTTAGAGCTCTGAAATAGGAATATGGAACATTTTTTAATTATGAAGCTCTGTATTTATAGAGATCTTAATATTTGTTAGCTGCCCTGCGTTTTTCCTTTGTGTTGAGAGTATTCCCACGGAAGGAGGAGGTCAGCACTTGTGATTCCCTGGAGCTCCTGCAGGAGCAGTTAGTTACCATCTTGGAGTTTTCATGAGTCTTGACAACTACTGCAGTCCAGCACATTGACTTCCAGAGATAATGCAAGGAAACTTATCCTTGCGAACGTCCAGAAACTGGCCCGGGGAGCGGAGAAACCTTGCAAACGGCAATTTTCCCATCTCGTCAGAGCTTTGAAATAAATTGTCCTTAGCTTTCCTCAAACCACTATTTAATTGTTTACCAAAGGTTTGGTGGGACAGTCTAGAAACAGAAGTCACTTAAACGTCTAGTGGGCAGCGTCCAGCATGGCCTCAGCCACACCTCTGCCCCAGTGCACCTGCACAACGCCAAGCTCCATCGTCACGCTGGCCGCATGTATGTGCAGCAGAATTCTTAGGGGAGACCTGTGTGAGCTTCAAAAAAGGAGAAGGTGTTGGACCACACCCTTCTCCCAGTTTACAGACAGTGCTGCTTTTCCCCACTGGACCCCCTGTGCCCCCTGACCTAAAGCGCTGCTTCCCCCAGGAAAGGGGGGAAATACTGCCACAGCCTCCCTCCAGGTGTCCCCTCTTCCCAGTGACCCAGTCCGCACTCGCTGCTGTTCTGGCTGTTGTCCCTATTACTCGCTGAGCCTCTAAGCAACTCTCCTGCGCCCCTTGTAAGAACATCAGGGCCGCTGGAGCAGTGAGGTTTTCTCCCTGAACCCCTTCCAGTGCTAAGTGGGAAAGATGGGACCAGGCCACACTCACTTGCCACTGGGGCAAGTGAAGATGTGTTTCTGATGCAGGAGTTGGGACTCAGAAGGCATCTTCCAATATATAAAATGTTACGAGTGATGGTTAGGTTTTGTGATGGTTAGGTGACACTGCTCACCAACAATACTGTATTAGTTTGTAAGGCCGCCATAACAAAGTACCACAGACTGGGTAACTTAAACAACAGAAGGTAGAAGGTAGGAGTCCAAGATCAAGGTGTCAGCAGGGTTGGTTTCTCCTGAGGCCTCTCTCCTTGGCTTGCAGACAGCCGCCTTCTTGCTGTGTCCTCACGTGGTCCTTCTTCCATGCAGGTACATCCCCGGTGTCTCTGTATGTGTCCAAGTTTCCTCTTTTTCACAAGGACACCAGTAAGATTGGAGTGGGACCCACCCTAACAGCCTTATCTGAACTTAACCACTTTAAATCACTTCTCCAAGTACAGTCACATTCTAAGGTTTGGGGGTTAGAACTTCAACATGTGAGTTGGGGGAGGGGACGTGACTCAGCCCATAACATTATGGCCAGTAGCCCATGGGGCCTCCTGGTGCCCTAACTACCACTTAAGTAATTGTTCCAGCGTTTCAAACAACCAACTTCCAAGCAAACTCTGGAAACGGCCTTCCACATAAATCACGGGGCCCGCCTATTGAGAGGCAGGGGGTGCTGGAGACTCTTGCTCACATCCACTAATTACAGAATCCTCCCTCGGGTGGGGGGAGGTGGGGATGCAGGGCCTGCTGGTGATGTCAGTCCGGAGTGCCCTGTGACACAACTTAGAAACTGGACCTTTCTTTAAAAGCCGTGTAATAGACACAAAGGCATAAAGTATGAAGCAGATACTTGCTTAGTGAATGAATGAAATCAGGAATTTTCTGGAGATAAGATAGTGGCATTCTTCTGCACCATATAAATGCTATCTTACTGCTTTGTCTACCTCTTTTTAAAGACCACTTCGGCACAAGAGAACATGCCCCCACCTAGCGTGTGCTCCTGGTGAAAGGGAGCCTGTAATTTTAACACTGAAGAGAACAGATCTTGCCGTAAATTGAAGGGATACTCAAGTCACCCTAAAAATCAGGTTTTGATGGACAGGATTTTTCATGGGGTTCTTTTTAAAGATAAATAGTGGTTTTAATGTTATCAAACTAAAAAAAAAGAAAGCTTTTTCTAATAGAAACCCTCAGCCAAACTTAAATGCTAAGATCTTACTGCCAACTTAACAGAAAAGCAGGCTATGGTGGCAGCTTAAAGTAGGGGGATGGAGTGTTTGATGGAGCCCCTGCCTGACGGCCACTGGTTCAGTTTATTCGTTTGAATCAAGCATCTCTCTGAGGTAGTACCTTTTTAAATGCAGGCGTTCCTAGGAAGGGCAGCACGGTGTGTCTCCCGTTAGCCTGCCCAACACTAGAGGAACGTCAGGCATCCTGAACACTAGGATGACAGGAACCGTGAGTGACTGGGGAGAGGAGAGTTCAGAAGGGGACACGCGGCCACGTTAAAAACCAGCTTAGTCTCCACTGTGACCCAGGCCTGGTGATTAAGCAGCATCGTCTTTAGGGCTCGCTGATGTCGGCCTGTCGCACAGCTGAAGTCCACGCCAGCCCTCTGCAAGCGTTTAGCCTAAATTTGAGTCCACAGATATTTATTCATAAGATTAAGTTTAGCACAGATGGGCGTCAGGATGCACCTCGTGGGAAGGCAGGGAGTCACTGAAAAGACAGGGTGTCACCAAAAAGACAGGGTATCGAGTTTTCTGGAGCGGCCTGTGATGAGAGCCAGACAAGGAGCCGGGAGAGGAGACCCTTCCGACCCTCCGGCCTCGGGAGCTCAGCTGGGTCCCGTGTTGTTCCGTCAGGAGCAGCTGCATTTCCTCAGCCTCATCCCCTGCCCCTGGCTCTTTGCATGTGAGGGAGCTGAGGCGGGCACGACGGGACTTGCCTGGGAAGATGAAGCCGAGTGGCCAGATGGGGCCTGGACGTTTCTCTCCGTCCCAGACCTGTCCCCACCCCATCCCCCTGTAGTCCCCGGGGGAGAAAACCCCCTCCGCCTGTCAGAGGACGCCCCCGAGACAGGCGTGTTCTCGGTGGTCGCGTTGCACGGCTGCCGGGCGTCGCCGTGGGGCTCAGGCCGCGTGGGTGGAGGGATGGACGCCTGTCTGTCCCAGGCCCCGTGTGCCG
Organism: Balaenoptera borealis; assembly: GCF_965194805.1. Taxonomy (NCBI): domain Eukaryota; kingdom Metazoa; phylum Chordata; class Mammalia; order Artiodactyla; family Balaenopteridae; genus Balaenoptera; species Balaenoptera borealis. The sequence continues at coordinate 2,409,566 of NC_138870.1, read as the reverse complement.
ACCAAGTACTGGGGCTTTCTTCGGGGAGAAGAGTGAATTGCAGGTCATTAAAATGCCCGTCCGGAGATCTCTTTAGCCTCCCTCGGGGCTGCGGCTTTGCCAGCCCCAGCCTGCTCCCCGCGCGGTCGGCTCCTAAGCTCTGTCCTGTCTGGTGACACGGGCCGCGGGGTGGCCGGAGAGCCGCACGCAGGGGCCGCCGGGCCGTGTGCCGGGGGCGGTGCGCGCCCACCCCGCCACCGCCGTGTCCTCTTGCCCGCGCAGAGCATCCTGGCTCACTGCGCCGCCGCTGAAGGTTGAGCCCGCCTCCCTCTCCAGCTGCTGCTTCGCGAAGCTCGGGGACCCCCCCCCCCCCCGCAGGGGCCTGGAGAAGCTTCCCGGGAGCGCTGTGCCCTGCCCGTCTCACCGCGGCCGTTCCTGCCGCGTGGAAACCACGCTGTGCGAGGCCGCTCGGGCCCTGCGGCACCGTGGCTTCGCCCCCGCTCTCCAGGGGACCGTGCTCCCCGTGTGCTGAGCCAGACGGGCCTGGAAGGTCCCTGGGTCTCTCCTCTCGCCCTTCTTCACCTAAGGAAACACGACTGCAGAAGTCCTGCGCTTTAGGGGGCCACGGGAATATTTTTCTTTCAAATCCAGCTTTCCCCAAGAGCTTTCAAATCACATCACATCCTCTTCCCTTTAGCACCCAAAATGAGTAACCGTCCAGGCCCCGCCCCGCCAGCCTTCTCCACGTCAGCACAGGTGCCTATCCTCGCGTTGTGCCCACCCCATCACCGTGCATGGTCCTCCAGACGATGGTCGTGTGTACCCGGGGGTCACTCAGAACAGCCCACACGGCCCCGGAGCCTTAGGCGGTAGTGGCACCCCTTCCATGGCCCTTCTGAATTGCTGGGCCAGGGGCTTGTAAAAGGTCATTTTGTCATCTCACCAGGGCGTTGGGAGACGCCACCCAGGGAATGTCAGGTTGGCACTAAAAAAAAAGCAAAAATCCAACAAGATCCATGGTTCCCTGAGGGAGCCTTGCCAGTCTCTCCCCGTCACGCTGGCCCTAGAATCGGGTGCCCCATGCTGGACGTGGAACGTGCACTGAGCACGTGCCACTGCAGTGGAGGCCGCTTCCCTCTCTGGTCCTGCTCAGCCGCAGTGATTCATAGGCGTGGATTAGCTGTGTGCTGGTTTAGCTCTTAAATCTCAGCTGCAGCAAAGCCTTGTTCTTATCGTCCTGATGGCCTCAGCATTAGATTTCTTAGTTGTTTGGGTGGTTTGTTTTCTGTTTTTAATCCTCTCCCTTTGACACGTTCCGTTTCTGAAAGCCAAACCAAACACGCTGGCCTGGCTGGCCTGGCCTGGCCGTGTCCAAGATTCTCAGAACCCTGCTGCTGCTCTGATGGTCCCTTTGACAGAGAGGGACATTCTTCCCCGTGGGGATAACTACAGGCTCTTAAAGTGAATGTCTCTACTCACGTCAGTTAACAGGTTTGTAAGAGGTGGTGTGAGGTGTTACCAATTAAAATTCTGCCTGGCAGGAATTCTGCTTCCCCATTTAAACCTCCGTACTTTCTCCAGCCTCCAGTGCTGTCCCAGCAAGTCTGGACTGGGAAGCGGTCCGTCTCTGCCTCAGGACGCACTGCATCTAAACGCCCCACCCACGTGGGTACCTGGCTTGCTCTTTTCAGCTTTATTGGGATACGACTGACAGATAAAATTGTAAGATATTCAAAGTGGACAATGTGATGATTGCTATACGTATACATTGTGAAAGGATTCCCCTCATTAAGTTGATTAACACATTTATCATCTCACATTACTTACCTTTTTTAAGGTTCTACTTAGCAAATTTCAGTTACACAATACCGTGTTATCAACTGTAGTCACAACTGGCTTGTTGTTTGGACGGGATGATACATCAGATTCCTTTGGTGTTCTGGAAGGTTTTTACACAAGAGAGGATTCCCCATTCTCTTCCCCCCCCCCCCCCACCATTCTCTTGATTCTTGAAATTTAATGTATAGGAGGCCAATCAGCCCAATGTGAAACCTCCTACTGGGTTTGGGGGGGTGGTCTCTTCCCACTTTTATCTTTTGTAGCCATGTCTTCTGTCTCCTCCTCTGTTCACTCCCTTCCCTAACTAGTTCAGAGAAGGTATAACACCTATATCAAGACAGAACCTTTCTGGAAAGAGAGTAACCTGGGAGGTTGAATATCACAAAGAAGAACTCAGATTATCTCAGCCAGGGAAGAATACTTCAGGCAGGAACGCATCCAGCATTTTAGAAGTGTGTAGACCTAAGTAGGTTAGGAATTAAGACGTTAGTATGTTAGTGACATCTGCAAGTACAAAACAGAATTATCGGCAAGCAAAAGTTTGTGCTGGTTTATGTACAGATAACTGTGTAAACCTGGACTGTTGCAACACTGTCTGTGCCTGGTTCCAGCTCCTGCTGTATCCAGGTGTTAGCAACCTGTGTTTTGGTCCCTAGATCCGTTGACCCCAGTTCACCTGGGTCACTTGACTCCAGGTTGTTGACTCTCAGAAAACCGTGACTGACGCTAACCTTGAAAAGATGACAAGCCGCAGTGACAGGCCGACTCTAAGAGGTCCGGTGTTTAGCCAGCAAGCCCAGCTTTCTTGTAAAACTCGCCTCTGAGGCAGGAGAGATATCCTCTTTTTCTCTCCGGAGCACTTGTGCATCTGGAGACAGCAGTTTGGTCCCTGACCGCTTGCTGGCAGGGCGTGAAGGACGAGCCCCAGGTTTCCTGGGGTGCACGCTCCATCAGCCTAAACTGCAGCAGGCCCGTCACCTCTTTAGGCCTTGCTCGCCTCACTTTAAGGTTAGAGAATTGAACTGCGGGTTCTGTTAGCTCCTTTCCAGGCTTTTGATTCTCAGTTTTGGAATCGGCCTGCTTTTAGGTCTGGTAGTTCCACTGTTTGATATTTTGTAGGGGAGGGGGTTAGTGTAGAAACTAAATTGTGTGCTTTGGACTAATACAGAGTCACGAAAAACCCTCTCTGCCTTATTTCCTTCGGGGCTAGGGGCTTGCCGGTACCACACTGCAGGATTTTCAGTGCCGTAGCTGGGAAGCAGAGAAGCTCTTGGTTTGTTTTTACCTTTGTTTAGTTTTTAACCATTGAAAAATCTAGCTGCCCTAAGGCACATGGCAAGCATTCATTGAGTAGCTGTTTAGGGAGCACCCCCTACGTGCCAGGCTTAACGTGCTCTTGGCATTACTGGGAAATCATTTATGATTTTCATGCTTCAGGAGGCCTTAGTGCCAGGGCTTTCCTCCTACCTTGCTACCTGTTGTGAGGTGAGGGAAGGAGAGGAGGAAGTTCCTTTATTTCACCAAGTGAATCTTGAGGAAATCGCCGTGCAGTGGCCTGTTGTCATCAGTGGAACTGACTGTGGATCCCCTTGGTGGAATGGACTCTCGTTTTTATTGCATCGTTTTGTTCCAGATTCGTCCTGGAGGAGCAATGACACCTTGTTTACTTCTGGCCTAAGCAACAACAGTCTTTCCTTCTTTAGGAAGACAAATCCAGACACTGCCGGGCAGAGGGGTTCATTGCAAGGCAGGGAAGGGGGAGGGGAAGGCCCAGCGGCAACTTCACGGTCACCACCGCATCCGGTCATCTTGCAGAGTCTGGGGCAGGGCAGCAGCTGCTTCAGGCTCTCAACAGTAAGCAGCTGGGGTTGGGGGAGACCTTGGGAAGGAAACTGGGAGATTCAAGCTGCAAGCTCGGACTTGAAATACAAGAAGGGAGGGCCTTGGAGTTTATCGTAATCTGTGGGGAGTAATCGTAGGACAGATTCTTCAAGGGCAACTTTCATTTTCCCTGTTACTAAATGCTAGAGGGATTCTACAGAGCAAAAAAGTGACCCAATTCCTGTAGAAAAGTAAATGAAATATTTACTACCTGGGCATGAAATATCCACCATGCTGTCAGGTCCCTCTGACCATGTAAGTTTTATGTTTTATTCAGCAGATAATTATGACAAAATACATTGCAATTTATTCTAGTTGTTCGAAAATCCAAACTCGGGTTATTTCATGTCTTCATATCTCCTGGGTAAATGTAGTTAAGCAGCCTGCTAATTGGGGCTGGGGACTGTAGCCCAGATCTGGCCAGGATAGAGGACGACTTCGGCTTGACCGCCACCTCTGGAAGGCTCCAGTCGTCATGTCCATTTACAGCTCAGACCTCATGGCCTCTGCATCCTGGGACCTAGCTGTCAAAAACTTCAAGTTCAGATTCTTGTCTGATTAAACCAAACTGAGCATCTGTTGTATAATTTCCCACCCACCACCAAACCAGCTGCAGAAACGAATTAATCTGAGTCACTGCCAAGCACGACTGAATCTGTTCATTCAGGTTTCTTGTAACCATCCCTCCTTTAAACCCATCCCTCCATCCTCCTCTTTCACCTCATCCTGTGTCTGTGAATAGAGAACTATGTGCCTTGAAATAAGGCTTTTTCTCTCTTTTAAGCCTTCCCTTTTTCACGGGTTTCTGTTCGCTCTCCCTTGGCCTTGACTCGGCTGTGGAGAGAGGCCACCGCTGCCCTGAAACCCTGGCCTGTGCTGGCAGTGGATGTTCTGGGCAGTTTCAGGTCTGCCAGCCCGTCCTCCGCTGTGCCTCTGCCCCTCCGTCCTGCCCGGCTGTGTCCTGCTCATCCTTCCACTGTCAGCTCTGCTGTCTGACAGCTGTCCTGACGTGCAAAGCAGGAAGGGAGCTGCAGTGGTCTCTCTCACAGTCAGCCTTTCATGACGTGTTTTTGTGGAGTGTGAGGTTGTGAGGTATCCTCTCTGAAATGCCTTCTTCCCTGGGCAGCGGTGGAGGCTGACACGCCCCCCCCCCCTTTCTGCCACACACCCTTGCCACGTGTGTTGCTTTGAGCATCCAGATTGGGTTGCTGTTGCCTTTGTGATTCTTGGCTGGAGTCCCTCTAGAAATCATATTACTACTCTGAGGGCTGGAATAGCTACTAAGAACAGAATACATTATCATAACATTCAGCAGACAAAGCCAGAAAGTTCCTGCCAGAGGCCACCTTGGTATCCTGTGCTTGCGGCATATTCTGTCCTTTGAGAACTTTAGCAACGTGGGTGTTACCATGGATAGTTAATGTGTCCTGCTACAAGGCCTGCACCACCAGACAGTCTTGATTTGGAGATGCTTCAGATTTATCTTAAAAAGCTCTTGGGAAAGTTATGGGTGTTTTCCCCCAGGATTAGCATCTTTTCCTTTAGTTCATTCTCCAGTTGTTTTTCAATTGTCTGCTATGTGCAGGTTGTTTTGCTAGGCAGACTTGGTATGTAAAAAAGAATTCATTGAGGAGCTTGCTGAAGAGTTGGGGAATGGAACATGTAGCGAACTCTTGAAACAGGAGACAAAATGAATACTTCAGCAGTGTTCACCTCTGAAAAGGGATGTCTCCACAGACAAAGGGGGCGAGTGATCTCCACCAGGAAGGATAAGTTAGATGGGGAAGAGGGAGGTGTAGGAGGTAAGACTGTCCACACCCCAGGGTGAGGGAACCACATCAGAGTGAAAGCAAAGACAGAGGGTGGCACAGACGTACCGGGAGATGAAACTGGGAAAGCAGGATGGGGCCGGAGGGTGGATGCCATGCCAAGGAGACTGGACTCTGTTGTAGGTAGGAAATCGCTTAAGATCTTGGAAGAGGAGTGGACCTAATCCAACCTGTTTTAGAAAGATTACTCCTACAAACCAAGGTTGAAATGACTGTGAAGCTATTGCAATAAGCAACAGATGCTAAGATACGAGAGCCTGTGTTAGGGTTGTGACCAGGAGATCAGCAAGGAAGAAACTAAACCGAAAGAAACATGGCCTGGAAAGGGCGTGAACAGGAATTTCACAGAAGACGAAATGGCCAATAAATATATTTTTAAATGTTTCGCCTCTATTTTTGGCTTCACCACAAGTGAAAAGAACTACAAAGAACTGCAAACGAAAGCACCTCTGTCATATTGGCAAGGTTGGGGTGTGTGTGTGACCCCAGTGGACCGGGAGGCTGGGAAATTGTCACCCTTATTTGTTGACTGAAAATTAGTACAACTGTTCTGAACAGTTTGGTAACAGGTCAAAAACTTTAAAAAGGTGTATACCCTTTGACCCAGGAATTCTAAGAAAACAGTCATAGACATGCAAAGATTTATGTACAGAAAATTTCAACACATTAATATTTATAGTAGTGAAAAACTGAAAACAAACTACATTTCTAATAATGGAATTAGTTAAATTATAATACATCCATTAAAAGGATTACAATGCAGCCCATTTAAAAATTGGGTTTTAGAAGCATACTTAATCACGTGAAAAACTATTTTTAGTCATTATTAAGTGAAAAGAACAGTTTATTAAACAGTATAAACACTATGATTTGATGTATAAGTGAAACATTCACAAAAAAGTGTTTATCAGGCATTCGAATGTTAGTCTGAAGCTCAAGAGAAAGAAGGGAGCTACAGTTATACTCATACATACCTTGAAAATGGTTAAATGTAGGTCATATGAGGGTTATTATACTGTTTTGTATATGTGTGCAGTTCTCTGCTAAGTAAAAAAGTCTTACAAAACCCACCTGAAAAGAAATAATTAAGTTGGCAAAGAAAGTAGATTAAATGTGCTGGTTCACTAAAGCACGTAGAGCAGAACCGGCCGGGATCCGCGTCCAGTAGGTTAGTTGCTGTGACTATTGAACTTCATGGAGCGAGGATGGACAGGGTGACCCGAGGGCAGCAGAGGATGGTCTCCTCAGGCCTCAGGGAACCCCTGCGTGTCGCGCAGGAAGCAGAACGGGGAGGAGCAGCCGCAGGACAGGGAAGAAACACACAGATGGGCTAACGGACAGGTGGAGGAGAGCCAGGCAGCCAGGAGGGAGAGTCCAGAGCAGGTGTCCCCAGGGCCAGGTGTCCAGAGGGGCTTGTGTTGGACGAAGGCCGGCGAGCGACAGGTTGTGCTGTTAGGGGATCCTTGAGGTTCGGTTTGGTTTGGAGTCTTAGGTTTTGAGGTATGACACCCACGCAGAATACCACATGAGTCATGTGTACAGGTCTGTGAATTTACACGCTCGTGGAACGAGCACCGGGCACGAGAGGCAGAGCCGCTTTCCAGTCACAACTGGCCCCTCCCGGAGCAGCCTGCCTTCAGCACCACAGGCTGGCTTTGCCTGTTGCTAAGCTTTATCTGCCCAGAATCACCCGGTGTGAACTCTGCTGTCTGGCGTCTGCTGTTCAGCACCACGTTGTGCGTGGGCGTGGTTCATCCATTCTCACCGCTGACACTCCGTTGCGTGAATATCCACAGTTTATCATCCAGTTGTTGATGGGCATTCGGGTTACTCCCAGGATTGGGCTCATTCTCTGGATTCTCTGTTCTGTCCCTTTGGTCTCTGTGTCTGTTCTTGTGCCAGTCGCAAGCTGTGTTAATAATGAGAGCTCTGTGTGGTAGCAAGATTTCTCCATGATCGTTCTCCAAGATTGCTCGGGCTATTCTGGGCTCTGCATTTCCTCTCACACTCTGAGTCAGCGTGTCAGTTACACACACACACACACCTGCCGCGGCTGTGATTTGAATTACGCTAAATCTATAGGTAGTTTGGGCAGAACTAACACTTTTACAATATTGAGTCTTCCAACCTGTCATCATGTCATATCCCTACACTTAAGAGCTGTGTTACTTCTCCAAATAATGTCATGTGGTTTTCAGCGTGGAAGTCTTAGTTTAGCAAACTTTGGAGAGAGCAATTTTGGTGAAATGGCAAAAACTAAATTCTTAGATGTTAAGGAGGGAAATGAGAAACAGAGATAGCAAATGTAGACTCATCTTTTAGATGTTTGATGGTGAAGGAAAGGAAAATTGGTCTAGCCTGTGAGATGCAGACTCAGAAAGTTTGGGGTGAGAGTGCCCTCTGAGGCTGTGGTCGAAGACCGGCGAGGGGAAGAGGTTGGAAACAGAGTTAGTTGATGGCACAGAGACGTGGGAGGTGGTCAAGGTAGCCTGGAGAAGGAGGAGGAACAGCAGTGTCGTGGGGTCGTTTTGAGGTAGGCTGTGTCAGGCCTGCGTTACCGTAGTAACGAGTCCTCAGGCTCGTGGCTGCTGGCACCGTGAGCTGTCCTGAGCCGTCCTGGGCTGTGCCCTTTGCCACTGACAGCAGCAGGCCCACGTGCGGGACGCTGCCCTCCCGGTCATCCTGACCCACATTTCCAAGCCCCTGTTTCTTTTAGCAGAGCCTGTATTCTGTTTTCTCTATTGGAGGCACATACCTGTACACCTCCTACTACAAGAGTCCCTTCTTCCAGGGCATCTTAGTTCACTTACGGTTAAGTAGAAAGAGGCCCAAGACACTTGAGGAAGGTTTTGTGTTAGATATTCTATATATGGAGGAAACGAAGAGGCTGAGGTACGGGATTTAAAGCTTACGTTACAGAAGGAGCTTGCGGGATTCGTGGGAACAAGTTTGTTTTGCAGTTTAGTGGAAATTAATTTACTTGGAGATGTTTTTAGGGTTGTTGTTGTTTGTCTTTAGATGCAAAGCTTTCAATACATACAGGGAAAATTGCATCTCTATATCTAGCAGGGAGATTGTGTAACCCTACATGCTACGTATAATTACAGTGTTTTTAAGAAAGTAAACAAGAAGACGGTAGGATATGGAAGATCTTGTTGGATTATTCAGTCATATTTATATCCACCAAATTTGGATTTGTAGCTTTAACAAGGAAGGGAAGAGGGACAGAGAAGGATATACTTCACTGTGGCTAAGATGTAATAAGCATTTTCATTAAATCCCAAATATCACATGTGTGTACGTTTTGGGAAATTCTTTCCTGGTGTGAAGTCTAAGGGGCCCTTTCTTTGGGGAGGTGGTGAGGGATGGATAGGCAGACCTGAGGGGTGGGAGCAGGGGTGGGGACAGGAATATCTTGAGTGAGATCTGATAAGTTTCAGAAGCTGGAATATACCTTTCCCAGTTCATCCATGGGACCTGCCACATCTGAAACCATGCAGAAACTTCCTTTTTTACACGCGCTGCGCATGCTAATGAAATATTTTAAAATCACGAGGTACTAATCCATCTCAAGATTTGTTTTCCCACCTGTGCTGTATAATACAGCTGTCTAAAGCTGCTCGTTTGGTTTCTTCACATTGCCTTTCTTTCCTAAGTGGTCCGAAGTTTTAACCACATGTTCCCGACACATTCTGTGCTCCTTGGACTTCAGGATGACTAAAGCTTTGCATTTCAAAGTCAAAACAAAAATCCTCGTTTAAAAAGTAATTCCAGGGCTTCCCTGGTGGCGCAGTGGTTGAGAATCTGCCTGCTAATGCAGGGGACACGGGTTCGAGCCCTGGTCTGGGAAGATCCCACATGCCACGGAGCAGCTGGGCCCGTGAGCCACAACTACTGAGCCTGCGCGTCTGGAGCCTGTGCCCCGCAACGGGAGGGGCCGCGATAGTGAAAGGCCCGCGCACCGCGATGAAGAGCGGTCCCCGCACCGCGATGAAGAGTGGCCCCCACTTGCCGCAACTAGAGAAAGCCCTCACACGAACCGAAGACCCAGCACAGCCCAAAATAAATAAATAAATAAAAATAAAAATAAAATAAAAGTAGCTATAAAAAATAATTCCAGTTTCACAAGAAAGGTTGATCTTTGAGAGTTCTTTTCAAGACAGGAAATTTTAGCATATAATGGATCAAGTGCCAGTGAAGTCTCTCCCTGCTCAGCCGTGCCCACATTTAATGCTGCTTCCAGATACAGTGCAAACCAGCCGTAACCCCTGGAGACAGAGGAAGGCCTGCGGGATGGCGAGCAGCTCCCACCAATGAAGGAACACTGCCTTCTCTAAACTTTTGATTCTTCTGACCCTCTCTGTGTTTAAACACCTTTTCCCAGGCAGACTATTCATTAGATGTTGGAAAAAGCGTAGCCTTATTGTCGACCTCTGCTTTTTTCCCCTGGTCTTCTTCCATCACTTCTGGCTCTGCGTCCTCCTCCAGTGCTGTCACCCTTCCCACTTCTGCTTCACCCCTGATGTTTGTGGGTCATAATCACATTCCCACTCTCAGTCTCCGCTCCTCCAGGTCGCCTGTTTATTTCCTCTAACCCTGCGTCTTAGCCGTACCTGCCATCGTTCTCTTAACTTACGCCAGTTTGTCTCCGCTGTTCTGGTAAAGAGGTGCTCGCTTCACTGAGAGCGTGGAGTGGCCTGGGGGGTCCTCGGGGCAGTGCCTGCGCCTGGCCGGCCTGGGGAGACCTGGCGTTGCTTCTGCAGAGACACAAACCTCGAGGACCAGCCAAGCGCATCTCCTCCTCCTCCGCGCCTGGTCAGCTCTTACTGTTTGTCTGTTTGGACTGACCCTCTTTTCTGTCCTCTAACATCTACTGCCAACCCCCCTTTCTACCCAAGCTGAAGGCCATAGCACTCATTCATTCCTCTCTGTGGCCTTTACAGCGCTTTGCATGCAGGACTCAGTATGCTTTTACAGTTTTATTGAGATATAATTCACACATCATACAATCCACCCGTTTACAACGTACAATGTAATAGGTTTATATGTTCTCAGAATTGTGCGACCATTACCACAATCAGCTTTCTAACATTTTCATCATTCCCTCTGATCACCCCATCCCACCCTAGCCCTGGGCAACCACTGATCCACTTTCTAACTCTGGATTTGCCTTGTCTGGACATTTCATAAAAGTAGAATCGTACAGTGTGGTCTTCTGTGACTGGCTTCTCTCAGTCCAGATAACGTGTTCACGGTTCATGTTGTAGCATGTGTCAGAACTGCCTTCCTTTTCATGGGCGAATCAGTCAGTACTTTTTGAGTGAATGTTTTTACATTTCTATTTTTTATATAAATTTATTTTATTTATTTATTTATTTTTGGCTGCTCTGGGTCTTCGTTGCTGCGCGCAGGCTTTTCTCTGGTTGTGGTGAGCGGGGGCTACTCTTCGTTGTGGTGCACAGGCTTCTCGTTGTGGTGCGCGGGCTTCTCGTTGCGGTGGCTTCTCGTTGCAGAGCGTGGGCTCTAGGCGTGTGGGCTCAGTAGTTGTGGCTCGCGGGCTCTAGAGCACAGGCTCAGTAGTTGTGGCGCACAGGCTTAGCTGCTCCGCGGCATGTGGGATCTTCCCGGACCAGGGCTCGAACCCGTGTCCCCTGCATTGGCAGGTGGATTCTTAACCACTGTGCCACCAGGGAAGTCCCAGTATAATTTTTAAATTTAGATCTTTAGCCAGTTTTAAATTTCTGTTTACATATGACATGAGTAGGAATCTAGCCACAACTGGGCCCAGTTTTCTTAATACAATTCATTGATTTCAAATGCATCTTGATCATATTCTAAATCCCACTGATCTAATTTTATCAATACAATGCTCTTCTAATTAGTGTTCTTTTATACTGTTTTATAATCTGGTAGGGCAAGTCCTACATCATTTTTCTTCCTTTAAAATGTTTTCTTGGCTCTTTTTATATATTTACACTTCAGGATAAATTTTAGAATCAGTTACCAAGGTTCAAAAAGAGCCTTTGGGATTTGGTTTGGAAATGTATTTAGAGTATATTTTTAGGTGAAAACAAAATCAGCTTATAAATAATCTATATAATATCATTGCCATTTTGTTTCTAAAATTCCATGTATGTACAATAAAACAAAGTCTTAAGGAATATATGACTATATATAGAAGTGGTTATCTCCTGATGCTAATATTATAGGTGATTTTGGGGGGTGCCTTTTTTTTCTAAATTTTCTACAATGCATGTGTAATACTTTTTAAATCAGAAAAATAAAACCCTTGAAAAAATGTTGTCAAACTAAAATATATTCATTAGTAACTTCATGATTATCAACTTAACAGAACCCAAATTAGAATAAAAAATATTTCATGGGCAATAACTACATGACTTGTGAAGATTCCTGGCTCAGAATATAAACCAAAGTTGTCCAGAGAATTCCTGGGAAGGATTAAGGTAAGAAACTGAAGCAGTACAACCTCATAACCTCCTCACTTACGTCAGCTGGTTGAAGAGACCTGAGAGCTGCAGCATTTTCACCGAGCAGTATTTCTGGTTTCCGGCCTGTGCAGCCGTGTTCACAAGGCCTCTTGCCTCTCTGATTTCCCCGTTTCAGAGACTCTTATTCATATGATGCAGCCAGAGCTTGAGGTACATCAAGACTTCGTGTGGTCTGAATCTGGCCCTTGCACGTCCTGGTCTTTTAGCAACATTTAGCAGAAAGAAGATTGCCAAATCTGTTCCCAGCTCTTTGCTATATTGATGTTTGAAAAAGCAGCATAGTCATTCTTGGCTCAGAGCATCTAGATTCTGTCAACAGTGTAATTGAAACTTGGGTTCTTTTTGCATTTTAATCTACATGCTCTTTTCTGGGTAATCTTATCTGTTTAATAAAAACAAGAGTAACAATAATGACAACAACGTCTAACATTTCCCAAGCATTTTCTGTGTGTCTGGCATTGTACTGTACTTTATATGAATATCTCATTAAGTCATTAAAACAACCCTATAAATATTATTGCCTCTTTTTACAGATGAGGAAACTGAGGCTCCGAGGGGTCCAGGTCATACAGACTAATAATTGGCAGAGCTGGCATTGCGTCCCAGGCAGCCTAACTCCAGAGCCTACGTTTTTAACTACACTTTAAACTAAAATTTTTTTAATATATATTTTAGTTTTGGCTGTGTTGGGTCTTCGTTGCTGCGTGTGGGCTTTCTCTAGTTGCGGCGAGCGGGGGCTACTCTTTGTTGCGGTGCGCGGGCTTCTCATTGCGGTGGCTTCTTTTGTTGCAGAGCGCGGGCTCTAGGTGCGTGGGCTTCAGTAATTGTGGCTCATGGGCTTCAGTGGTTGTGGCTCGCGGGCTTAGTTGCTCCGCAGCATGTGGGATCTTCCCGGACCAGGGCTCGAACCAGCGCCACCAGGGAAGCCCCTAAACTCAATTTTTAATTTACTTCCTCTCCTAAAACTGCTCTGCCTCCTGTATTTTCAGTCTTAGTTGTCTGACTCTCTGTTCTCTCTCACGTAACCCTGCCTCCTGCCAATCCTGCTTTTGGAAAATCTCCCACCCACCTGGGCCCCCCACATTCCTGGGCCCACCTTACGTTTAGTCCTGCTTCACTCTCCCCGGGCTCGTGACAGTAACCTCCCTCGACATGTCCCTCCTTCCACTCAGGCTGACGTGCTTTATCTTCCTAGTGTCTTCTGAGAAAATGAAGCTGATCGTGTCCCTGTGCTGTTTTAAAGGTCTCGAACTTGCTGCTGTTGTTGTCGTCCTTGTTGTTTTAACCAGATGAAATCTGAACCCCATAGCTCTGTGTATGCTGTCTGGCCCCAGTCTGTCCCTTCAGCTTCACCTCTGTCGTTCTGCACCCAGCCTCCTGCCTGATGCTTCAGCCACAGGGAAGGCTCACTCTCCCTAGGTCTGCACCAAGTCCCAAGGTGGCTCTGCGCGTCTGCACTTGCTGTTGCTTGACCGCCTCTTCTGTCTCTGACCTCCTGGACACACTCCTGTTCGGGAACATCTCGGACCCCTCCAGGGTGAAGCGGGCATCCTCCTGTCTCCCCCGAAGCGTGTTCAGGCCTCGGTCACGGCCCTTTCCCTGCTGGGTCATAATCATCTGTGCACCTGCAGATCCGTTCATCTTTCAGCACCTAGCACGTAGTAGGCCCTCAGTACATGCTGGTTCGGTGCCTCAAGGAATGTCAGAGAGAGTGTTTAAGACAATAGGGAATATACTTGTCAACAAACAGAGGACTGGCGTGTCTCTCTTTGGCTCAGTCAGCAAGGGAGTGGCACGTGGCCTGTGGGGGAAGCCTCCCTCAGGCAGGGACCAGGGTGCAAGATGAAGATCCTGCCTGGTCACGCGTGTGCCCCTCCCTCTCCTGGACCTGTGAGTGATGGTGTCGCCCGGTGGGAGGATACTCCCGGAGTGCGAGCCCTGGGGTGCGAGCCCGGCTCTGCAAGTCCCCCTCTCGGGGCCTGGGACCAGTCACTAACATTCGTTTTCAGGGAGAGACATTTGATATTTACTTTTACACTTTCCTGATGGTTAATTTTGACACAGGAAGACTTCACATAGAAACTGCCTCTTTTTTGTCACTTCTCTTTTCTTTTTTAGCTTTATTGAGCTAAAATTGACAAGACGGTAATATATTCAAGGTATACACCCTGATGGTGTGATGTACACAGACATCGTGAAGGGATTCTCCATCCTTTCGGTCGCGTTACTGACACATACGTCATCTCACGATTTCCTTCGTTTCTGTACGAGGACACTTAAGTCCTGCTCTCTCGGCGGATTTCAAGTCTGCAGCACAGTGTTATGCGCTCTAGCCGTTGTGTTGTACCTTAGGCCTCAGACCTCATTCACCTCATAACTGAAAGTGTGTGCCCTTTCACCGCCCGCTGCCACTTCTCACACCCCCAGCCCCTGGCAACTGCTGTTCTACTCTCTGTTTCTCTGAATTTGATTTGACATTTTTTTCCCCATGTGCCACATATAAGTGACACCACGCAGTATGTATCTTTGTCTGTCTGGCTTATTTCACTGAGCACAATGCCCTCCAGTTTCATCCCCGTTGTTGCAAATGTCATCTCTTTATTGGTGAACAATAATTCTTAACTCAGTGCCAATAGGGTTGTTTTATTTTATCTGAATCCGTCTCTCCTTGCAGCTTCAGAACGAGTTAGAGAAGGGTGAGCGGGACAGCTCAGAGCTACAGGAGTTTGCCAACGCCATCCTGCAGCAGATAGCAGACCACTGCCCCGACATCCTGGAGCAGGTGGTCAGCGCCCTGGAAGAGTCATCGTGACCGTCTCCGTGGGGAGCGGCCAGCCCAGTAGCCCGCTTGATGAGCCCAGGAGCCGAGAAGGAAGAAGTACGAGGAGGGGGCGCTCAGACGGCTCTTGGCAGCAAACACACACTCCAGACTCTGCCCTGTCTTGGTTAGTCCCGCGAGTGTGGCTCCAGCACCGTTTCTGCGTCTGTCTTCCTATCTTCTGCTGTTGTCTCTGCGCTAATTGTCCTGCTGTCCAGGGTGGGTGAGTGGCCGAGCCTCCGTGGAGAGCTGCCATCCAGCCATCAGCAGTGACACCGTGGACGCGGGCGGCTGTGCCCTGACAGAGGGACACGGGGGAGAGCCCTCCTCCCTTCTGTCCGTGGCGTGAGGACTAAGTCTGGACCCTGCAGAGCTCAGCTCACTGAGAGATGCCTTCCCTGCAGACCAGGGTGCCGCGTGTTCTAATGTCACAACAGGTGCTTTCTCGTAAAAGGGTAAAAAAGACAAAAAACAATCTCAAAAAGAGTGTTAAAAAAAGAGACGGTGGGGAGAGAGAGCAGGGACAGAGAGCCGACCGACTCTTCTCTTTCCCACTGTCCTGGTTGCTCTCCACGAGGGCCACCTGTGCGGGACTGCGGGCGGGCTGCGCCGGGGCTCGGAGATCCTGGCCTCCGGGCCTCACTGGTCCCTGCGCTTCTCCTAGCCTCTGGCGCGAGTCCCTCTCGTTGAGGACCTTTGGCTTGGTGTGTCAGATCACATCTGTCACTGACAGAGAAGAGGGCAGTGTGGTCACCCCTGCAGCTCTGCTTCTGTGGAAGGCGACCGGTCCTCGGGGTCAGGCCGGCTTCTCCCAAACCCCTCCCTCGTCAGCAGTCTAGGCCCCAAAGCGTGCTTCTGCCTTGCCCCAGCGCCCGTGCTCCCCGCTCAGCGGCCCAGCCTCCCCCCTTCAGCTTTCCTCCTGGTCCAGAGCTTCTGCTTCGGATGAGTGTTTCTCATCCCACACGCGTTCCTTCCCCCTTTCTTTCATTCGGATAATTGTTATGAAGTGCCTACTGTGTGCAAGTCGCTGTCAGGCACCCATCCTGGAAGAAAGCCTCTCTGCAGGGAGGGAGGGCAGTCGAGGATTCTGTGAGACCCACCTGGTCAAGTCAGAACAGTACAAGGCATACCCTTCCCCTCCCCCATCTTAATAGAAGGTATCTTTTCCAGAAAAATCTTCCACAAATCAGCATTTCTCGTTATAATGGAATTTATGGGTCGTGGGGGGCAGAGGGCTGAGTCACTTACTCGCCTGCAGGATCCCATCTGGTGACTCGGGATTCGGGGTTTTGTCCCCTGAGAGAGTGGACTGTTTAATGGGCTGCGCAACGGTGGATGGTGTTTTCTCTACACGTCCAGGTGCACCTTGTCGAACTCGGCCAGGTCCATGTTGCAAATCAGAAAATTGACCCCAAAGTTGCAAATCCTGTGGAAGGTATTGACATCTTCCCCGAGCGTAGATAATGGCAGTCTTAAGTATCAGGCACCGAGAAGTAGACCACTTCACCCAGCTCTGTAGCCCTTTGACCACCTCTCTGGCCAGACACCCACCAGACACTCACATCCTGATAAGAGTTGCTGGGCTAGATGGGTCTGTCTTGCGTTCTCTCCTTTCTCCCCCCAAGTTCTCCGATGCTGCCTGTTAGGTCCTCACAGCCGTCAGTCCTGTATCTTCCCGCCAGCAGCCTGTGACTGTGCCATTAACCTACATGGTCGCCTCTCCAGCTGCCCTGACTCCCTGCCGTAAAACAAGCTCTCCCTGTGAGAAGCTGTGCAGTGCTCCTTGTCGAAGGTTTAAATGGACTCTGCTCATAAATTTCTTACTGAGATGCTTTCTGACAGCCAGGCTGGCCGGAGAGGGGGTGCAGCGGAGGTTAGACAGTAAGTGGTGGCCGTTTGTGGTCAGTTACCTCAATCCCGTTTATTTATGGCACGGCCCATAAATCATGTAGGAAGCCCCCAGTATTCTAGGGCTGGAGTCTCGGAATCTCACGCTGTCCACCACAGTGCAAGAGCTGCGGTAGAGCGACACCCTCCCCGGGGCCTCAGCAGACAGGGAGCGGGAGCAGAGGGCCCGTGCAGAGCAGTGGCGGGCCCGACCGGCTCTCCTCCAGCTGCTCTCCCGGGTCCTGCTGACTCCACGTTACCCGTCAGATGCCATCCCTGCCACCTGCCCTCCTGCCTGCTCTCCTTCCTGTGCTTCCCCTCCAGAGCCTTATGGGATTCCTCTGGGCAAGTGCTTCTGAGAAGAACAGTTTCCGGGCAGACGCCATCTGTCTGTCTCTGAACCACAGTGGGACTCTCCTCGGTGCGTCTTGGGTGGTCATCCTAGCATCTCAAATGGTTCTAGGGGCTCTATGGTCCTGGATGAAAGTCGGCTCTGGCTAAAGTTTAAGAGTGAACAAGGACCTGCCTTTATACCACAGGCAAAGTTAACATAGTTTCTAGCATTTAGAGTGTCTTACTAAGTTCAGGTCATTCCTTGAGCCAACATTTGCTAAATGCGCAATTCCCACCACACGAGATCTGTCGTTCCGTGACCTCTTCTGATATTCGTGGTTTCACAAGTTCATGGAGCTGCTACCGAAGATCTGTAACCTTGAAAACTCACTGCGGGTTACCTGTGATGTTCACCAAACTCCTCCATCCCATTGGCAAGTCTTGTTCCCCTTAGCACCTGAAGCTCTGTACCCAGATCAAAGTCATCATGAAGGGGGAAGCAAGAGGGGGGCGGGTGGCATCCGCCCTGGGGCTCAGGACGGAAGAAGGACAATGCGACCGTCTCCTCTTCCCATGTACCTCCATCCCAGGCACTCACTGAGCTCTTGATGCAGCATCTGGATTGAGATTTGCAAGGACTTGGATACCGTTTGAAATGGAAAAGATTTTAAGTGGGCTTTAACATGTGAAGAAATGTGAATGGGAATCCCCAAATCCATCTCGGCTCTAACCTTGACCGTGTACCTTACCATCTGAAGGCTCCTCTCTTCCTGACACTTGGGCTTTAGAAATACTAGTGAAGCAGACGGGACCCGAGGCACCTCCAGTGTGGATGGCGGCAACGGGGCTCGGCCCTTTGTGTCCATAAGGGTCTGTTGGGTTTTCCGCAGGAGCCACTGGCTCACCCGCTCCTCAGAGGGAGGGGAGAAGAGGAAGTCGTCTCCAAGTTTTGGCCGATGGCTGATGGTCAGGATCGGCGTTGGGATTCGCTGCTGGAGTCCTGCTGTTCCCACCCGCGCGCCCTCCTGTGGAGCCCACTGTGTAAGCACAGGCCCACGGGTGGCCTCGGGGCCTTTGAGGCAAGAGCAGGAGAGGAGGGCGTGGCCATGAAGATGTGGCCCTCGAGTGGTTTTTCCCGAGTCCCCACGGGCCCTGCGTCCCGCCCCCGCAGCTTCATCTCCCACCGCTGGGGGCCCAGGGCTGCAGGAGGAGAGGGGAGGGTGCGGGGGACCGGGGGGGGGGCAGCTGGACCGAGCAGACCTGGGCCCCCCCGCACTGCCGGCCCCGGCTTCTTGGCAGGGACGCACCGTCAAGTGTCTTCAGAGGAATCTGGTGTTTCCCCCACGTGAACTAAGGGAACATTTGGGCAAGAAGAAAACATCCAGGGGAATCCTTCTGAACAAAATGGCTGTCTTACTCTTTTTAAGCAAAACTTTCCAAACTTTTTAGTGTCAAAACTGTAACCAAGTGTCTCCTGGTTTCTTCCAATGTGTTTGGCGAGTGCTGTGACCCTATTGTAGGTATTTCTCCTCCTGACTCTTGGGGGAGAGATGGTTTTAGGGATTGATTTGGGGGAGTGGGTTTTTGTCCCACACCCACCTCCCCTTTTGTTTCTCTGCTTGTCGGTGTTGTCTGTGTGGTTCAGAGAATTGGGGCGGTTACATTGTGTCCATTGTTGAGATTATTAAGATATTACAAAGTAGTTGTAGAACTGAAAAATTAAAGAGCTGTGTTTTAAAAACTCCCACCAATATCACGTTAATAAAGGAATTCAAGCTCTGGGACAGCCAGGCTCCTTCCGTCCCCCCGAGTTGGCTGAGGTGGCAGCTGAGCCGGCCGCTGGGGAAACACGGTGGCCGTGGTCCAGGCAGGCGACCACCCAGGGAAGGAGGCAGCCGCTGAGTTAGGGGAACAGGCTCCTGGGCCCCGGTTTGCCCATGCATCTTCAGGACCTCTGCGGGAGGTTTCCAGGTCTGTGAGCCCACACTGGCCGCAGCCCCGTGTGCCGGATGCTGTGTGCTCACCTGGGCCTGGCGCTGGACCTCTTCCTGCCCTCTTGGTGCTATATCATCCCGTGGCCCGTCCAAGACGGGCCGAGCCCCGGCCAGCCTGGAGCCTACGATCTGGGTGGGTGAGTCCTCCTCAGAGCCCAGTTCCTCTGGCTTTGGTCCCTGGATCCTTTCCCTGAAAGCTTTTTAGACCCCAGGTCTCCCAGGCCCAGGCCGTCCGTCTGGGCCCTAGCAGTGGCCTGGCCAGGAAGGGAGGCGGCCCCTGCCGAAGCCAGCGAGCCCCCCCCGGGCTGGGGCAGCCCCCCACCCTCCCACAGCAGTATTGTCCTCCACCTCGGCACGGTGGACCTCCGGGGGCAGCCCGGGGCCTTCGAGCCCAGCGGGTGTGCAGCGGGTGGACTCGGGCCTCCTGGGACGGCTCCCCCTGCTCCAGAGGGAGAGCTGCCCTTTGATGAGGCCCCAGGGCGCCGGGCGCTGCCCCCCCGTAGCTTGAGTTCCTTCTGGCAACAGTAGCGGCCGAGGGGTGGGGTCTGTGGGCGCACGCACCACTGCCTTCAGCTGTGCGCCTGCCCCGCCGTGCGGCCGACGCGACCGTGACGTTACAGAGAAACTGAGTTAGAGTCGAATTTGCCTTGATAATTATTGTAAACACTTTGTTCATTTTTTTTCTTTTTTATTCACAAACTAAATCCATCAGGAAATTATAAAGTTATTTAAAAATCATGTGCTGTGTCTTTCTTTGAGCCTCATGCAGTCTGCTCATCCAAGTGGAATGTGTCCTCAGATGCTTGCACAGCAGGAGAGGCCCGCGGTCCCCATGAGGTCAGCCCCACTCGGGGTACCAGGGATGCAGGGGTGCCCGGGTCAGGGGAGGGGGGAAGAGCGGACAGCACCCTGGCCCTGACGTGGAGAAGGGGGCACCCCTCTGGGTGCCCACCTGGACTCCAGCTTGGCAAGCCCCTCATTGTGTTTCACAGTCCGCACACCAAGGCCCAAGCCCCTGTCCCCGTTTCAGCTCTGACGGTTCCAGAGCTTAGAACAAGTGCCCACAGGGCGGGCGCGGCTTCAGAGGGTCTGGTTCAGGGGGTGCTGGAGCTCCCCTGGGGCGTGCGCCCGTGTGTAGACTCAGAGGTGTGAGCTGCGTCAGCCGACAGAAGGCAGGTACCAGGAGTACCAGGCTGCCGAGAGCATCTGCTCAGAAAATCTCCAGCTTTGGCATTTGTCTTGGGCCTGATGCTCAGGGAGAAATTATTGTGGGCACTCTGGTGAGAGTTGGTTTTCTGCTTCGCTTGTTTCTGTGTGTCCCCCACGGCGGGGCTGGCCTGCTCTCGTGCAGGTCCTGCTGCCCCCCTACCCGGGCGTTGGCACTGGGGGCCGAGTGCCACCACCCCGTAGCCCTGCCACACCCGGCTCTGCCCGGCCTCACCCGCTCCAGCCTGGGACGCAGCGCTGCTCCCAGGGCCGAAGACCCGCTGCTGCCCGTCCTTCCCTTGTAAAGCGGGAACCGTTTCGCTGGCAGGACGTGGATTTTGCCACACGAAATCACCAGCACGAGCAGATGTGTCCACAGCCAGCCGTCAGGTGGCGGTGGTCGCTGTCCCAGTGTTTTCCATTCATCCTGTCTCACTGCTTGTTGATGCACCCCGTGGTCACCAGCTCAGCTGCAGACAAAGGGATGCAGAGACCCCGAGGTTTAAGGAAAATACGTGAGAGGAGAAGTTTCAGTGGAGAATTCTGTCCATTAACTTGGTTTTTTCTCTGGATCCGGAGAAGATTGCGATTATTTGGAGCATCTCGGGCTGGCCCAAAGACAGGAGCTGGTTAGACCCTGGGGTGAGGGACCATTCTGAGGACGCTGGCTTGAGATCCACACGCTTTCCCAGGTGTCCGGGGGGGACCCTGGACTCGCAGCCCGGAGCCTCGGCCGCCCTCGACCTCGTCTCCCAGCCTTCTCTAGGTCACAAGCCGTAACGGGGATAATGGATGATCATGTTTCACCTGTTTGAAAGCTGCTTTAAGAGTGTGAAGCATAGACTTGCTTTCTTCACGTCCGCGACTTGCTGTAAGATCACCCAGCCCGTGTGCCGCGGAGGCAGTGACGAGCAAGACGTGGACACGTGGAGACTGGCTGCGAGTCTGTCCAAGCCGGGCGTTGGGCACCCAGCTGCTCACACTGCGTCTACCGTGCGTGTCTTATGAAACATCCACACCCTGCAGCAGTGCTTGCCGAGGATCCCACACGGGCCTCCCCCAAGACCCCCGGCTCCCTCACCCACACTCAGCGGCTCCAGCATCGGGACCGTGGCCTGGGCGCCAGTTCAGGACTCGGCACATCACGTGTTTGTCTCGTGGCGCCTTCGTGGCCGTCGCGTGCGGTAGGTCCTCTTGCCCCATTTCACAGATGAGCCCAGGGCGGCCACACAGCTTTCCCAGGGCCGTGCCCTCGTCCACGGTGGGGCTCTGTCTCCAGAGCTGTGCTCTCCACCCCCCTCAGTGGCCACCTCTCTGGGCGCACGGGGTCCACGGGGGCGGGTTGGGGAGGGCAGGTGGGCAGAGGAGGGCAGGCCGTGCTCTTCACAGGCCTCACGTTTGACCTTAGAAGACAGTTTTGCCAGCAGAGGGGTTCAAGGATGAGGGGGAGGCAGGAAGGGACACGGGCGAGTGGTCTGGTGTCCCCAGGGCAAGGTCACTCGCTCGGCTGGAGGGCTCGGCGGGGCCCAAGGTCAGTGCCCGGAGGCCTGCGATGCCCTGAGAGGAAGGCCTGCTAGGGAGCGTGGCACATGCACCCAAGTGCCCCCTGCAGCCACCGCGGGGAGCTGACCAGGGAAAGGCAGCTGGGTGTCCGGGCTGGGAGGGAGCGGTCCGCCAGCCCGAGGCTGTGGGACGCGCTGGGAGGAGGCTGGGGCCGGTCCCGGTTACACAGCAGAGAGTGAGGGGCCTGGGGGTTGACCCCCGTCGGTGTCCCCAGCCTCCCTCCCTGTTCTCTGGCCCGTGGCCCGTGGCCAGTCCAGGGCTCAGAGCCAGGGAGGGGCTGAGGGTGTGGGGACCCCTCCCCTGGCCGGAGGGTTTGGGGCATCGAGGACAGCGGGGTTCAGAGGGTAGAGGGGAGCCACGCTCTCACCAGCAGGAACCGGGCGGGGGCTCCCCCAGGGGCCTGGGCCCAGCGGGACGCCCTGCCTTCCCGCCGCCATCCACGCGGCGCCTGGCACCCACTGCCCGTCCTGGGCGTCTCCAGGCTGCCTGTGCCTGGAGGGACGTGCTCCGCGGTCCCGGGAGGGCGAGGACAGCATCCACCCGTGAATTTATTTCTCAGGATTCCCGTCGGGCTTTGGCGGGAAGCTGCGGCATCCCTGCCCGGAGCTTGGGTGGGCAGCGGGCGGCCTCCGAGCACGACGGCAGGGCCTCCACGCCCGGCCAGCTCGAGGAGGAGGGCGGCTGGAGGGCTCGGTCAGGCTCTCCTTGGGTTGTCACCATAGTGTGGACGTCAGGATGAGCCACCTGATGCTTTAGGGGAAAAGAAAACTCGAGAAGCCACTCAGCCTTCCTGTCCAGGGGGCCATCGACAGACCGAGTCTCCAGGCTGCCCGGCCCCTCCCCACGCTTGGCCTCTGCGGGGCCTGTGGAGGTACGGGGAGCAGGACCCCCACCCTGCTGGACGGGCGGGCAACCAGGGCAAAGTAGGGCTTGGCCCGTGGGGCCCTTGGCCATGAGCGGGAAGGCCAGTGGGCCAGGAGTCGGAAGACGGGGGTCCCCGTCCGGTCTGTAGTGCGGGTCGGGTGTGTGGCCCTGGAGAGTCCACCTGGCTTCTCTCACCTTCAGTTTCCTCTTTTTTAAAATAGAAATAAGGATGCCCACTCCCACAGATGGGGGACACGGGACCTGGAGTGGGAAGTCTCCTGCGGGGGGTCTCGGGCCTCTTCACCTGCCCTGTTCCAGGCCCCCCATCCTGGCTGCAGTGCCCTCCCCCAGGGGCGTCAGATGCCAACAGTCATGTTGCTTCCGCTGTAGAGGGAAAAACCCAGATGCCAACGCGCCTGCCTCATCAGCCGTGGCCGTGCTGTCCTCCCACGGGGATGGGTCCTGAATGCGGACTTTGTCCGCCCAGCCTGTTAGTCACAGTGGCAAAAGGGACCTGCGAGACTGGAGCCTGATGCCGGGTCCTTGAGCCAGGACGTCACGCCGTGGGGTCCAGCCCGCAGCCCCCGACGTGGGCCGGAGCCTGCAGGCGGTGCAGTGTCCCCATCCAAGCCCAGCTCGGGGGGCGGGGGGACAGCTGACCCCCGCCCCCCCACCCAGGCCTGCGGCTGGAAGGCCCCCGAGGGCAGGCGTGCGGCTGCTCCTTCCCTGGGGCCTCTGCTTGCAGTGGCGCATATTGCGCTCACACTGGGACTGCTGTGCGCTCGTCGGCCTCCCACGAGCCTTGACTCCGGGACCGTCCCACAGCCGGCCCGGTTCCGGCCCGTGTCGCTGGCAGTGCACTGGCCGGGTGGCTGGCAGGAGGAGACCTCCCCGGAGGGCCGGACGTCAGAGCCAGCCTGGGGGGACCCTGTCTGCCCCCCGCCCGGTCACAATCCTGCCTCCCGGCTGGGAGGGGGGCAGCTGGGACTGAGCCCGGAGCCCGGGACCCTGCTGAGGGTCTTGCCGTGGCCTCACCGTCGGCTCCCCTGGGATCGGGTCCTCTGGGGCCTTGGGACTTTCCTTTCTTTCCAGCAGCTTCCGAGCAGTCTGACGAGGCTCCTTCCTGCGTCGCCGACCGCGGGGAGCAGAGACCCAGAGCCTAAGGCAGGTGTTGCTTCTTCAGAGGAGGGTCTTCGTGCCGAAGGCTCGTTTGATGTTCGGGGAAGTTGCCAGGGACTGCGGTGGCAGCCAGTCTCTCTGAAGGTTCCTCCCCTCCCCCGAGCGTGTGCATGTGGACGTGTGTGCGCGTGTGTACGGACAGCCACACAACCGAACTGCGTGTCCACACGCACACGAACCCGCAGGCTTTGGCCCAGAGGGTCTCCCTGCCATGAAGGAAATGAGTAAACAACTTCCACATTTTTGTTCCCCTCGGAGGCTTGCAAAGAAGGTGTTAAGAGCGCAAGATTTAAATCATAAACTTTATTAAAAGCCAAACAGCCCAACGTGTAGCTGTTGCCAACTTGGACCGTGTCTGGGGCGAGGCTCCTGAGCTGATCCAGAAGGCGTCAGAGGGGGAGGCCGCGGCCGGGCAGGAGCACGGGGCGGCCTGCGTGCCGGGATTCTCCCCTCCGCGCGCCCTCACGCTCCCTCCTCAGCCTCCCGGACTCAGAACCCCAGCTGTTGGCAGCCTGGCAGCTTGCTGGGTACTTTCCTGGCCCGACGCCGCGGTTCACGTCTGTGTCTCACCAGCTCTTCCGGGGGCCCCTGTGAGGTCTGCGTCCAGGTTTGCGTCAGTCACCGTGGCCGGGGGTGACTCGCGTCCCCGGGGCGGCCCCCCGGCCCACCAGCTCCCCCCACCACCAAAGCGCCCCGGGGATCGTGGTCGTCCTGCCGGGTGGCCCCCGTGGGTTTAAGAAACGAGACTGAGAAGGGAGTTACTTGTAGAGCACATGCAGTGCCCTCGGTCGCCCGGCTGCAAGCGGAGGGCAGGAAGGGGCTGCTAATTAAGTGCCTGCGATGAGCTGGACGCCAAGCCAGCCCTGCCCGCACGACGGACCGGGGTCCCGTCTGCGTTTCAGACGGATGCGGCTCACATCTGCTCTCTCATCAGTGTACCCTCTGCATACAAGAGCGTCCGGAGCATCCTAGGTGCTCAATAAAAACGCACTCCACGAATGGATGGGAAGGAAACAGAGCTCAGAGCGGGAGGCCGCATGCACGGGCTCACGCAGCCCGGCTGTGGCCCGCTGGGTAGACCCCCAGGCTGCCCGGCCCCCGGCCTGGCTCCACCTCTCCTGCCTTCCAGGCTCTTCTGCCTCTTCTCTGGGTATATAGCTTGTGGGGCTCTTTCAAAGGCTACCGGCAAGTGATACGGCGATTCCCTCCAAAATTAAACTGAACTAACTACCAGATGACCTGGCAGCTCCACTTCAGGGTCTATACCCCAGAGAACTGAGGGTCTTAAAGAGATGCCTGTACACGCACATTCATGGCAGCATATTCACAAAAGCCAAAAGGTAGAAGCAATCCAAGTGTCCATGGGTGGATGAACAGATGAAACAAAGTATCCATAAGATGGAATGTTATTCAGCCTTAAAAAAAAAAAAAAAAAAACAAATCCTGACACAGGATACAACATGGAGGAAACTTGAAGACATTATGCTAAGTGATTAAGCCAGACCCAAAAGGACAAATATTGTGTGATTCCTCTTACGGAGGTCCCTAGAATAGGCAAATTCACAGGAACAGAAAGTAGGAGCGTGGTTGTCAGCGGCGGGAGGAGGGGGATGGGAAGTTAGCGCTGACCGGGGACAGTCTCAGTTTGGGAAGATGAAAAAGTTCTGGATGTGAACCGTGGTGATGGTCACACAACAATGTGAATGTACTTAATGCCACTGAATTATGCACTAAAAAACGGTTAAAATGGTAATATTTATGTTATGTAAATTTTATCACAATAAAAAAAATAATTAAAAAATAAATGCAAACAATGTAGAATGGAGTTTTTGTTGGGGATGACATGAAACTTTTGAGTGTAGATTGTGGTGATGATGATTCAACATTGTGAATTCAGTGTCACTGCATTGTGTGCTTACCAATAGTTAAAATCATAAATGTTAAGTTGTATGTTTTTTATCACACACACAGAAATTTTTTTAATTTAAGGCTGCTCCACACCACATCCCTGCAGTCTTGGGCACTGCTTTGGTCACTGTTGCTCCCTTGCCTAGAATCTCTCAAGGTTCCTCTTAGCCCAGGATGAAGCCTGAGCCGGTCCGCCCGGCACCACGGCCTGTCCACTGCCCGGGCACTGCTCCTCGGCTCCCCGGTACCAGCCTCCCCGGGGCCTCCCCTCTCCCTTGCTCAGCCCCGACCCCGGTTCAGGGCCAGTGTCCCTGAAACATTGGCAGTGTCCTGGCAGCTCCTTGCTGGCCCATCCCAGACGCACCCTCCCTGCAGCCCCAGGCTGTCCGGTCATTCTTTTGCCTCCCTCTGGTCTGCCCTAAAAGGACACCTGCATGCTTCCCAAACAGGGAACAGGGCATAAGGAGGTTGAGTAAACTACCTTTTATTAGATTTGTTTGGTTTAGAGCAGCAACCCTGTGAGGAATTCACTTTATATCGGAAGTAGAGAGAAGCTGCTTTCTGTTAAGGGGTTGCCCAAACTCCCCCTTATTACAGTATGCCCTGGACTACACACAGCCCCTCGCACCCTCTGAGGCCACCAGTTCTACCTCTGAACAGATTTTTACGTTAGGAAGTTCTTCCTTGTAGACTTGTGGGTGATGAGAGCTGGAAAGGATCTTAAAAACAATCCTGTCCGGTCTCTTCATTTTAAACAGAAGGAGGTCTGGAAACACTAAGCACGGCGGTCGCGGTCCCACGGCCACTCGGGGGCAGGCCCAGATCCCCACCCTGCAGGCCGGGCCCCCTCCAGCACCGCACTCGAGCCCCCTGCGCTGGGGCCCCAGCCCCGCCTGAATCCCACGGCAGCTACAGCTCTTTCCCGCCGTGGCCCCAGCTCGGGGCGTGTCTTCCCCGAGGTCCGCCTGAGAGCTGGTTGACTGGAGGCCAGGCACAGGCTGAACCTGGATCCATCGCCAGCCCTTCCTACTTCAGCAAGAATCGGTCTGCGCTACCAGAAGCAGCAAAGGTCAATGCTGTTTACTCCGACCAGGCACGGGCACCCCACTGATGCCACCCATGGAGGTGGCATCTCACATTTTGTTTAATAAATAAATCCAGCGTCCGGCGGAGACAGCAGAAGACGGTTGATGCTTCCGAACTATAGCGCTCACTGGGATTCTCAAATTGCCAGCGACTGCGAAGTGTAGATGTGAACCTTGGGGATGAGATGGGGGTTCACCCACTCCCCACTGCGGAGCCAGAAACTATAGCTGCTACCTACGTTTGTACCAAATTTAATTGCTGTGTCCGACAAAAACACCAACACATACTCAACTTCACGCACGGCCTCTGAAACGGCTTGAGAAAAACCCCAAATAACTTGCAAGTAGCTTTCAAACAGAACTTCTCAACCCAACTACAAGGCTTATGGAGCAGACTTTCAAAGGAGCTATCAAGATATCTGAGAAATGAGAAAACTCAAAACTACACTTTAAAATTTTGACTTCCTGCATGAAGAGGAGGAGTGTCACAGACTGTCCCTGATACTTTGGGGTGAGTGTGGGGTGACTGCCTGAGCGGAAGGGCTGGGGCACCCACGCATGCATGGTACCTCCCACCCCCAACAGATATCCCACCAAAAAGGAAAATGAGTCTAATCTGGGATGATTTATTTTTAGTGAACCCATGTTGTGTCCTCGTATTGAATAATTTCTGTTCAAAGTGTGTCCAGAAACACTTTAATAACCGCCTCTAAATGTTTTGCTGGAAGATTAACATTAATTAAAAAATAAAAATTAAAAAAAAGCAGTTGATGTTTGACCCCCCAGAGCAGATGTTGGCAATGTTCCTCTGTAGTGAGACAGACAGGCCAGCTTCACAGGTATCACTCAGGACCCTGGGTTTAGAGGGGCCACCACACTCGTCCTCTGCTCTACTATGACCATCGTGGGATTCTTAACCACTTTTTTTTTTATAAGTTTATTTATTTTATTTATTTATTTTTGGCTGCGTTGGGTCTTCGTTGCTGCGCGCAGGCTTTCTCTAGTTGCGGCGAGCGGGGGCTACTCTTCGTTGCGGTGCACGGGCTTCTCATTGCGGTGGCTTCTCTTGTTGTGGAGCACGGGCTCTAGGCATGCGGGCTTCAGTAGTTACAGTACACGGGCTCAGTAGTTGTGGCTCGCAGGCTCTAGAGTGCAGGCTCAGTAGTTGTGGTGCACGGGCTTAGTTGCTCCGTGGCATATGGGATCATCCCGGACCAGGGCTCGAACCTGTGTCCCCTGCATTGGCAGGCGGATTCTTAACCACTGTGCCACCAGGGAAGCCTCTTAACCACTTTTATAAACGAGGGCCCCGTGCTTTCATTTTGTAGGAAGTCTTGATGGTAGACTTTGCCATCCATACAGTCTCTGCTTGGCTGTGGATAAAAGTGTGTCTTCTGATGAAATTCTATTTGTAGACGCTGAAATTCAAATTTCATCTAATCTTCACGTGTCATGTAATAGTATTCTTTAAAAAAAAATTTTCCAACCACTTAAAAATGTAGAAGCCGTTCTTAGCTTGCAGGTCATGCAAAAACAGGCAGTGGGCTGGATTTGGCCCCTGGGGTGTGGTCTGCCGACCCCCGACCAGGGCATGCCGGAATTTTCGTCATGTCACAATTCTGGACCGGGGCCGGGTTCAGGGGTTGATAGGGCTTGCTCTGTACGGGTGGTGCCCGAGTGCCACCTGCAGTGTGGGTGCAGGAGTGGTTGTCACCAGTGACGGAGCTGTGCGTCTACACTGCATGCAGCGGGTGCTGTGTCAGGGGCGCGGGAGGTCAGGCCTGAACCCAGGGGCGAAGGTGCGCGTCCAGCAAGGGGGCGAGGGGGGCTTGTGGTTCGTGGCTGCTTTAAAGCTGCGTCCTGGGCTCGGGGCTGGGAGAGCAGGAACTGGGCAGCTGAGGGACCCGTCATCGGGTGGCAAAGGTAAGACCAACCTATAGACACGCGGTTACTGTCAGCACGAGGCCACCGTGGCAAGTTCCCAATCACTCGTCGGACGAGCCCACCCAGACCACCCACCCTGTGCCAGGGAGACGCGCATTCTTGAGGGTGAAGCACGGGGACACCCTGGGTGCTGGGGAGGCAGGTCGGGGAAGAGGATGGAGCCTAGAGGAGCTGAGAGCTGGGAAAGGACTGTGGGCGTCCGTGTGGGACCACCAGCTCTTTCAGCAAGAGGGCACTTGGAGCAGCGGGAAGAAACAGGGACTTTCCTTGAGGGGACAGCCGAGCACCAGGCCGAGATCAGCCTTCAGTCAGGGCCCCCTGGGCTGATGGCTGGAGAGCGTGGTGGCAAAGGGGGCGTTTAGAGGACACGAGACTTCAGGAGGCAGGGACACTGGCCGGCTCACACGATGACATCGAACAGGAACCCAAGGGGATGAACTGCTCAGTCCGAGATGGAGCTTGTTTCCAGGGTGACGGCCACTGTGGCAAACCCGCCACTTCCTTGGTCCTCTTCCGTCTCAAAGGCTGCCCGACGGTGCTTCCGCTCCCCAGAGACGGCACACAGACTTGGTCTGAAGCACAGTTCCTCCACTTTGGGCCCTGGTGTCCTTGTCCCTAAAATGGGACAAGACAGACTTCATGGGGCCACAGGGGTGGCTGGACCAGACGATCCAGGGACAGAGCCCGGCTGGCATCAACGCCCCACTGCACGCACTTCCCTTTCTCCCTTGTCCCTTGAGGTGAGTGGATGTTTTTTCCTAGTCTTTTTACAAATAATGATTATGGAGTCACAGGAAGTTAGAAAAATAGTACAGAAAGGTCCTCACACCCTTCATCCAGTTCGTGCCAATGGTCACGTCTCACATAGCAGATCAAAACCGGGAAACTGACGGTACAGCCTACAGACCTTCCTTACTCAGGTGTCAGCGGTTTACTCGGGCTGTGTACGTGCGTGTGCGTGTGCATGCTCCTGCAATTTCATCTTGTGTGTAGTCGGTCAAGACACGGAATAGTTCCTTGGCCACAAAGGTCACCCTCCTGCTCCCACCTCATCGTTTCAAGACTGTCACATAAATGGAATCACACGGTCTGTAACTTTTGAGAACGGCTTTTCTCAGCAGAATGTCTTTGAGATCCACCCAGATTGTTGCACAGATCAGTGTCGGTTCCCTTTGGTCGCCGAGCGGTATGGACGGGCCACGTTTTGTTCACACACTGACCTGTTGAAGGACATGTGGGCCGTTTCCAAGTCTGGGCTGTTACAAATAGAGCTGCTGTGAACTTCCAGGTACAGGTTCTGTGGGAGCGCACGTTTTCATTCCTCTGGGATAAATGCCCAGGTGTGCATATGCTGGATTGTACGGTGCACGTATGTTTAGTTTTTAAAGAAACTGCCAGACTCTTTTCCAGAGTGGCTGCACCGTTTTGCATTCCCACCGGCAACTTCTGAGAGAGCCAGCTTCCCACAGCCTCACCAGTGTTTGGTATTGTCGCTCTGTGCACTTTAGCTGTTCTCGTGGGTCTGGGGGGACACCTCACCGTGGATTTCACTGGCGTGTTCCTAGTGGCTGGTGACGAGCACACTGATTTTTGTATGACGTTGAGGCTCACATTTCAACCTATGGGTGCCCCGTGGCGCCAGCACCCCTTGCTGAAAAGACTGTTCGTCCCACTACCACATGTAGAATGGATGGCTGGTGGGAAGCTGCCGCAGAGCGCAGGGAGATCGGCTCGGTGCTTTGTGACCGCCTAGAGGGGTGGGGTAGGGAGGGTGGGAGGGAGACGCAAGACGGAGGGGATATGGGGATATGTGTATACGTATGGCTGATTCACTTTGTGATACAGCAGAAGCTAACGCACCATTGTAGAGCAATTATACTCCAATAAAGATGTTGGAGAAAAAAAAAGAAAGAAAAGACAACTGCTGGGGACAACTGTTCCCCCATTGAACTGCTTTTGCAACTTTGTCAACAGCATTGGGGGGCGTTTGTGTGGGTCTGTTCCCAGGCTCTGTACCCTGTTCCACTGGTCTGTCTGTCCTTCCATTAAGCCATGCTGCCTTGATTACTCCAACTATATTGTAAGTTTTCACATCAGGTACAGTAATTCCTCCCAATTTATTCTTCCAAACTGAGTGGATTTTAAGACAACATTCCCCCTAGATTCCATTCTAGGCTGAGACAAGCCCAGGAAATTTCAACACAAATTGGGTGATTTGGGAAATTTTTTAGGACTCTGGAAAAAGGTGTGTTTTTCCCCACAAGAATGGATGGACACATTTCCTCTTTTTCTTTTCTTGTTTTTTTTTTTCTTATTATGGTAAAATATAAAAAACATGAGATTTACCATTTTAACCATTTTTAAGTGTCCAGTTCAATAGTGTTAAGTACCTTCACACTGTTGTGCAATCATCCGTCTCCAGAACTTCTTCATCTTCCCCAACTGAAGCTCTGTCCCCATTAAACAGTAAAGACTCCTGCCGCCCCTCCCACAGCCCCTGGTAAGCACTATTCTACTTTCTGTCTCTATGTATTTGACTCTTCTCGGTGCCCTCATATAAGTGGAGTCACACAATATTTGTCCTTTTGTGCCTGGCTTATGTCGCTGAGCACAATGACTTCAAGTTTCATCCATGCTGTAGCTTGAGTCAAATTTTCTTTCCTTTTTAAGACTGAATAATGTTCCACTGTGTGTTTCTACGCATTGTGTTTATCCATCCATCAGTCAGTGGATGTCTGAGCTGTTTCCACCCCTCTGCTCTCGTGAACTCAGGGTCCCAATGCATCTTCTCAGTTCCTGGGTTCACGCCCAGGAGGGGACCGGCCTCTCCTATGGCAGACTCTGGACTTGTTCAAACCTCTGCTTCCTTCCCTCCTCCTGTCGAAACCCCAGGGGCCACCAGCAAGGGGGTCCACGGGGCCACCAGGGGGAGCCTCCCTCCCTGGGATCAGTGGGTCTTTGCTTTCTTTGCAGCCTCTGGCTGGTGGGGGCAGGAGGGGACCCAGCACACAGGAAGCAGCAGCCGCCCGCTGTTCAGGGCCTGACCCGGCCTGAGCGGCTTGTCGGGTCGGGGTCGTTCCCCAGAGCTCCACGTACCGCCCCAGAATTGTTTTATTAAAAGCATCATGTGTCCGGCCCCAGGGGCCAGAGAACTGCCCTTTTTCTTAGTTTGGGGGAAATTGGTTTCCTGCCTCCTTGTGAGCTTGAACAGATTACGCAGAAAAGCACTTTATCTTCTGCATTTCTCCCACGGTCTCCAGCCCAGCCCGCCCCCCCCTCCCACCGCTATTTATAGAACTGGGCCAGCGTGACTCCCGCCCCTGAGTGATGGTGGGCGTGGGATGGAGACCTGGGGTGTTTGGGGCGGAGTTTGGAGAAGCCTGTGTCTCCAAATTGGCTCTTGTACACCTGGGGACAGGTGAGGCCTGACCTGGGTCCCCCTGGCCTCGCTGGGTCTCAGCGTTCTCACCTGCAAGATGGGATGACAAGGGTGCTGTCCTCAGAGTGCTGTTGGGAGGGTCACATTCCTCAGCTCGTGGTTCGCGCTCCGTTAGGACTGGTCAGTGCTGTCCTGACGCTGTTACAGTATAGTCTCTGGACCGACCAGGTGTCCCTCCACACACTTCCTGGCACCACATACTAGTGGAAAATCCATAAAAGCTAACAGTTATCCCTGTGACACGGTGTAACTGACAGAGCACACTCACTCGTTGCCATGGAAACTATCCTAATCCGCAAGGTTTTCCCAAGAGCTCCAGGGTCTGCGCTTCCCAAACAGTGGTTCTCTGTGCTGGAGAGGGTGTTCCCTCCCTGACCCCAGAACCGGCAGCCCCACCCGACCACCGCACCAGGGCCCCAAGGAAGGTGGAGGGACACCCAGGGGGCTACTGGAGGGCGAGGAGGGCTGGCCGGGCCGGGTCTGCGAGCAGGTCAACATCTCCCTTGGTTAGGAACACGGCCCAGGTGGTTCCTTCCTCCTGTCGGCTGCCCTGGGCGATAAGCAGAGGCGTGGTGCCCTGGGGCTGCCCCACAGCTTGTCCGTAGCTGAGCTTCTTGCTACCAGCCCGCGAGCCCCTCCCGAGCCCACTGAGACGGAAAGAAAGTCAGACTGGGCTCTGCGGTTAAAGCTGGGCCTCGGCGTGGGGCTGGGCTGGGGCGATGGGGCCGCCCCGTGCGGAACAGGACAGGATGCACTATCCCGGCACCGTCGGTCTCAGGACCACCTCTCGGTCGCGGGGAATCTGGAGCCCAGTCCTGGGCAGTGAGGGGCCTCCTTGTCACCCCTCCCTCACTGGGGGTGACTCTCTTCCCTCGGCCCCCAGGGGACAAGGCTGAGAGTTCACTCTTGTGTTTCAAGCAGTGAGGACTCCATTCGGCTGGTGGGGACCCTCCAGCCCGTGGCGTTGGCTGCTGAGCGGCTGACCCAAGGCCCTCCCAGCACGCCCGCCGGCCACCCACTCCTGCCGCTCTCGGGCCGCCCCTGCCTGGGCCCCCAGCTCCGGCCCTCCCTGCCCTCCTCCGGCAGCTCCTCCCCAGCTCCTCCCCAGAGAGACTCCCCTTCCTCCCTCTCTCCGGCCCAACCGCCAGCCCGCCTGATTCATCTCTGTCTCCCCACATCAAAGGCTCTCGGGCCAGGGCTTGGCCCTAAGTCAAATCGTACGTGCTCCATAGCTGGAGCAAGAGTGTCCTCTGTCTGTCCGGGTCGCTGTCACAGCGGCCATGCGCAGGGTTCTCTAAGTGCAAAGGGAGAGGCTTTTAAAATATTGATAGTGACCGGGTCGGGTCTGAACCTTTAACTGTTAGAATGAAGGCATCTTTGAAACACACACTCAAAACCCATCCCAGCGCGTGAAATTCCTGGGGACCCTGGATTGCCAGGCCTGGGTTTCGATGACCTGGGCCTTCTCTGTCAGCTTCCGGAGACCCTGTCCCTGTCACTCACTGCAAACCCAGGTGGACATTTAGACTGAAAAGCTGAGCGAGCAGCTCCTGGCTGCCTGCCACCAGCTGGGCCCGGGGGGAGCCCTGACGGCGCCTTGGGGAGCGAACTGGAGGTAGACGGCCGCCTGGGTGTTGAGATCTAAAGGTGCTGGGAAGGCTCCCAGCGTCCCGCCTACCCCCGGGGCCCTGAAGCGTCTCCCCCATCCAGATGCCACGGTGCCTGAAATTCCACCACTGGAGAATCTGCTGTGGGTCTGGTAGCTCTTCTGTTTCCAGAAATTCCTACTTAAAATGCACCCCAGATGGCAGCCGACGAGTGAAATCAGCCAACGGGATACAGGTGTGGTTACCAGACTACAAGAAAGGCAAAAAGGAAATGAAGCAGGGCTGGGGGGAGGGGGGCGGTCAGGAGTTTGATAAAGGAGCGGGTGAGGTCACCAGCCAGCACTTTCCCCTCCTGGGCGGTCACCCCCACGCTGTCCTCTCCTTATCAGTTTCCCTCCCACCCACTCAGGTTTGGGAAACACGGGTCAGCCCTCCAGCCCACCACCAAGCCTCTCAAAGCCAATGGCATTTATATGTTTCTTCTCTTAGAATCGAAGTTGTTTAAGGCCCATGTTTGAAACGTGAAAGGAAACACTGAGTATAATTTCAGTCTCTTTGCTCATCATCTTTCTCTCTCACTGTCTTCATGGCCAGAGCATGAAGTCTCAAGAAGGGCTTCTAGGAAGGCAGAATCCTCAGAGTCTAATTAGCGTTGAAGCTGATTGCTGTTTTCTGTGAGTTGTTTTCATTGATCAGCCTGTTTAAGGACATCCAGGGTTAGTGCAGGTGCTGAACTTAGTTATGTGTTAGGACCCAGAGGCTTGTAGACAGAGTGAAAAAGATCAGAGAACAGGGGAGGGTGTTGGGCTAAGTGCTTAAAATTTCACAGTGTCCAATGTAACTCTTGTCCATTACGATGGTACATTCCCACGTGTCACTGTTCACCTCTTGTGGTACAACCGTTTTTTCTCAAGCCAAACAAAAGCTCCAGCCAGGAAACTGCCAGCAAAGCTTCCAAGCTCAGAAGGTGGAATTCAGAAGTTTATAAATGCTTTTGATGATAATTATAGGTCGGGGGACAAACCATTACTTACCGTGAGATGTTTGGATTACCTGTGGACTTCCTTTATCATCCTCATTAGTACCATTTAGCGAAAGTTAACTCTCAAACACCATGGTGACGGCGGACCTGGAGCCCAGTCTCGGCTGACGCATCGCCAAGGCCAAGGTGGGCTGGAGTCGGGCTGGGGAACCAGGTGGGCTCCCCTCCGCCCTGCCGTCCGCCTGGGCCTCTGGGAGCCAGGGCGCCACTCCTCTCCTCTCCTCTCCTCTCAGGCTTGCTGGGTGTGGACCTATGGGACCCTGTGGCCGAGTCTCAGGCTGAGCTGAGGACCAGAATCACCTGTGGGGCCTTAAAAGCACAGACCACAGACACACCTGCTCAGAAGGCCTGAGGTGCAAGCCTGGGAGTCTGTGTTTGTAACAGTCTTTCCTGGGAGATTCTGATAAGCCCGCAATCCAACCCACCAGGGCCCTAGGAGGCCTCCCAAGCAGCAATTTCGGAGCCCGAGGATGGTGAGACACCCTCTGGTCACAAGACTCAACATCCCCTGGAGAGGAGGGAGGGAGGCGCCTCAGGGCGAGGACCGCTAACCACCCCTCGGAGCTCCCGGCCCCCTCCTCCAACACCAGGAATTTCTCACCCGCCTCGCTTTTCTTCTGATTGCCAGCGTGTCCAGGGGCCCGTATTGTGAAGAGCACATCACTTGACCCCACGGCCCCTGCCGGCCCGGCTCTCCTCCCGGTTCACCGTGCTGAGGCTCCACCCCCCCCACCTTGACCCTGGCCGGCTGGCTTCATAGTTACCAGTTCAGTTTGCTGGAGCTGCGTCTCCAGCCACGCTGACCTCTAACCCCGCCCCGGGTCGCTGTTTCCTGCCAGCAACACTTGACCGCCCCACTGACCCTCAAAACGAGATGGACGTGGGGTCAGAGTCTCGTCTCCCACCCACACCTCCAGCCGCTTCCCTTTCCCTTTGACCCAATCTTGGCTTTGTGAGGTTACTGCGAGGACACTGCGGCCCCAAGAGAGGAGGTGACCCGCGCGGGGTCCACCCCGTCCTGAGGGCACCGGGATCTACAGCGGGGCACCTGACCCGGCTGTGTGCCCCTCTGCGGCCCCCAGCCCCACCGTGAGGGCAGACCTCCTGACACGGGCACCGTGTCCCTGTGCCCTCCTAACATCCGTCTGTACAGAACACCCGAAAGGATTTCAGTCAAAGCTGAGAAGGGGAAACAGGAGGGACGTGGGGACGCTGGCATCTCAAAAGGGATGTAGCATTTCGTGTCCCTGGCGACTCCAAACAGGGCCTCCCTGTGGGCCATACTCTGGAGCAGTTTATTCCTGGGGCCTTGGCAGGTGATGCTGACGGAGGCTGGGGTCTCCGGATTTTGCCAGTTTTTAGTGACACCTTCAGCTGCCTCATTCTACATATTTGTGAAGCAGTAATTCATTCAAGGAACAATTTAGGACCCTGTGTGTCTTCTCGTAGGAGAAAAATGGGGATGAAGATCCAGGAGTTCAAGGGCTGAGAGCCACAGCAGATTGTCCAAATGGGAACGAACTCAGGCCCTGTCTACTTTGGAGTAGTAATACTGTTACTAGTTTTTATTGAGTGTGTACCACATACAAGACGTGGTTCTCGGTTTCCTCACCTGCATTGCCTGACTTAGTCCTCAGGTTCCCCCAGGCAGGCTGCCGTCTTACTCCCTTGCAGATGAGGAAACGGGGGCTGAGAGACAGCAGTGGCGTCTTGCCCAAGATCACACAGGCAGTGAGTCCGGACTTCTCCGGGGGGGCTGACGTGGAGCCCCCGCTCAGCACCCTCGTTAGATCTCGCCCTGGAGGGCACTTGGCCTCTCTTTGTGGAGAATTGGTTACAGGAGACCCCCTCCAAGTGCGGTGAGCAGGGCTGTCCTCATTTGATGGATCTCAAGCAAGATAAAACGTAACTGCACGTATCAGTGGTTGAAACTGCCAACACTTTAGCCTCCTTCTGCCTTTATACAGATTCCTTGGGCTGCTGGCCTCTTGGGGTGAACTTTTTCCCAAGAAGTCAACTGCAGAGCCAGATTCGAGCTCATGACAGCAGAGTTTTCTTCTTACCTGCTGCCTTCAGCGCTTAGAACCCCCCTGACCCACACGTCCCAGGATGTCTCAGCTACCGTGAGCACCTGGGGGAATCTATGGATGGTATCTGGACATTTGGGTCCGAATCTACCATTTTTTTCAGCCCTCGTTCTCAGAAAGGCATCCAGATAAGAAGCACAGAATGAACACCGAATGGCACAGGCAATGTGCCTATGAAGTAGCTGTTGGGAGAGCGGTTACTAGTTTTGCCTCTCTGTCTTCTCGCTTCAAAGGCTCATCAGGCTGGTGCCCCCAAGAAATTTTCTGTGCATCCCTATAAACCCTTAGAAAGGGCTAGAGAAGCAGACTGGGGTGGGGGAGGACTTTCCCACATCAGGGCGCTTTTCTCCTCCTCCATCTGGAGCAGCTGTGCTCCCCGAAGCGCTTCCTCCCGGTGCTGGGATGGAAAGGGAACGGTTGCCCTCAGCGTGCACAGCCCAAGGGGCAGAGGTCAGCCCTAGACCTAGTACCCCGACAGGAGAGCCACCGAGAGCTAAGGAAACGGAGGAGGCTGGCTCCTCCTGTCTCTTTCTGATGGGGTTTCGTTAGCTGTTCTGGCTTGGAAGGGGCCTCCCAATGTGGCTGGTGGCCTGTGAGGGCATGACCAGGACGGGGGAATAGGGTCTCCAATAAAGAGCCGGAGTCTTTACTAATTTCCATGTGTCCAAATACTTGCTTTCTCTTTCTCTGTTGAAACCACAAATGCCAAGTCAGGGTATGTTTTATCTGGGGGAGAAGGCAAGAGACCCCACCCAGCAATCACAGACAAAACATGGGCAAGATCTGTCCACAGTCCCATCGGCTCTCATCTCCGGGCTGACTCAGGCAGTGGGGCGCTCACCACTTCCCTTGGGAATCCAGCCCAGGACTCGGGGTTCCTCGTGTGAATGCTTTCCCAGCTACTCAGCCACACGCTCCTTTCCTGGGGGGACGCTGCAGCCCCCCTCGCTGGACCACAACTGTTGACTCATCTTGGACCGAGATGGAGGTGGGAGGTTCAGGACCACTCCAGGGACACTCAGCTGGGTTTGCTGTCATCTGTCACTTGCCCTCCCCCTGGGTGGTCAGCTGGGGGGGGCAAGCAAAGTGGCCCGTTCTTGTGCTCCTTCCTTTAGACTTTAAACTTCCTGCGGCTGGGAACTGCTGTCAGCCATCTCTGTGTGTTTAGGGCTCAAGAAATGTGAGTGTGAAGTGAATCCCCAAATTCTCCCAGTTTGCATTCTGGAATGATCAGGGCCTCCTGCATGAGGTCTTCCCTTGACCTCCTACAAAGACCCTAACCCCAGAGCCAATGCTTTCTTCTCAGGAGGAGAGGAACTGAGCCTATTTGTAATCTGACAAGGTGGATTCAAAGCTTTCATCCTGCATGAGGCCAGCTACCCTCTGTGTCTCATCTGTCCCCAAAGATAAAGCCTTGAACTAGTTCCCCTCTGTGAAGGGGGCGGGGGGGGGGCATGGCAATTATAGGTCATTCATTTCAGGTTGCTGGACCTGGTCTCATAAACCCCGTTCACTGCGAGGTGAGAAGAGTCGTCAGGCACCTCCGGCCAAGACGGCACAATTCCAAGGAAGACTTTCCCTCTAATTAGTCTGGTATTTGCTAAAACTGCTCTTACTTTCCTTATTATAAACCCAGAGGACAATAGCTCCTTATTGCCAGCCCAGTACGGTGGGTTCCTGGTCCCTCGTTCCCTGACCACCGCCCGCCCGCCGCGGTCCCTTCCCCCACTGAAAGGGGAAGGTTGTCACCCTGTTCAGTTACTAATTAAAAAAGGCCAAGCCTTCGATTACTGCTATTGTTTTTTTTTTTTTTCTTCTCACTGTACTGCATTCAAAGGCAATTTCTTTAGCAGAGCGACCTCCAACTCACTCAGGGAAGAGAAGGGGGGTTCAGAACTTAAAAAAAAAAAAGCAGTTGGAGGGCCGGCCTCAAACCATGCTGGCCCCATTGGTTGCTGCCCTGTTACTGGGGTCTGGAATAGGGTCGGGGCTGGAGCTGGAGCTCTGCCTCCGTGGGACCTTGGCTACTCCCTCCGGGGCGGCTCACCCAGGGTGCACTGCCCAGACTTGGGACGCCGGGCCCAGCCGAGGCTCCAGTGACTTTCCAGGCACCAGATCCCGTCAGTGACTATGGACTAATTCAGGCCGGACGCTGTCCCAGAAGCGATGGGAGCGCGCGTTTCCCATGTGGAAGCACTCTTCTTGGTGTGCCCGCGCCGCGTCAGCTTTCCTTGTCCCAGGGATGGCTCTGCTGGGTGCTGTCGGAAGGGGTCCAGGACCAGAGGGAATGGCTCGGGTTTGTGAGGCAGAAATAACAGATCACTCCTCTCCTTGGGGAGATTCAAGGAGGAAAGCGCGTGTGAGTGTTTGATGTGAGTAGAAAAGCTACTACGTGAGTCCCAGAGCCTCCAGCCCCGCAGTTCCTGAGCTGGGGGCTCCCCGCAGGAGCGCTGGACGCCCCGGGGGCTGCTGGCGCGTGAGGCCCCAGGAGCTCCCGGAGGACCGGGTCGAGTTCCGGCGAAGGGGCCGGTGGGTGTGCGGAGGGTCCGGGGGGGCACCCCACGCGCGCCCGGGGGTCGGGGCCCGCGGAGGAGCGGGCGCGCGGGGAGCGGAGGCAGGTGCGAGGCCGGGTGCCGCCCGCGAGGAGCCCCGGGGGCGGGTTGGCGCGGCGCGGCGGGGCGGGGGCGGGGAGGAGGCGCGGGGCGGAGCGCGGGGCCCGGGACCCGCCGGCCGGCGCCGGCCCTGCACTCGGAGCCGCGGCCGCCACCGCCGCAGCCAACTCGGGCCCAAGTTCCCGGCCGCGGCGGAGAGGAGCGCGCAGCCGGCGGCCCGAGCCCCGCGCAGGGCCCGGCCTCCTCCGCTCGGCCGCTGCCCGCGCCCCGCCTCCGCCCATCGGCTCGGACCGGGCGCCGCGCGGGAGCCCTCGGGGCAAGGAGCGCGGGCTCCGCGGGGGCGACCGGCCGACCCCCGGGGCCGGGCGGACACTCGGCGGGACCAGAGCGCAGCGCGGAGAGTCGGCGCCCCCGGCCGCCCCGGCCCCGCGGGCGCTAGAAGGGCCGGGCCGGGCGGAGAGCGAGCCGGAGCCCGCGGGCCTGACAAGCCGCGGACGCGCAGGTAAGCCTGGCGGCGGCCGGGAAAACGAAGCCCGCGCCCCGCCGCCCAACTTCCCCGCGCCCGCGGGCCGGTCGGGGCGACCGGATCGGGAGCGGGGAGGTGCGGTCCGGGAGGGGCCTCCCCTCCACCCCCCGCGCCCGGGGACCGCGAGCCTGGCCCGGGACGGGTCTGCGGGGCCGGAGCCCGGCGGCGCGGGGGGCGCGCAAGGGAAGGGGTCCCCGCCGCCGAACAAAGCTGGGGCCGCGGGCTCTCGCCGAGCCCGGGCCGCCCCCAGCCGGCAGGTAGCTAGGGTCCCCGCCCTCCCGGCGGGCGGGTGTCGCCGCTTTCGGTCCCCGGGCGGCGACCGCGGAGCCGCGGGGAGCCGCCCCCGGGCGCGCAGGCTCGGCCCCGGCCCGTCCGCGCGCCGCCAGCCCCCGAGCTTCCCGCGCGCTTTTCCCGGCTCGCTCGGGCCCAGCTGGGGTCCGCGGTGGGGTCTGCGCCCCGCGCCCGCCAGACTGTGGCGAGAGCTGCATCTGGATTCTTTTAACCCCCGCGAGCAGTGCTAGTTTGGTGCCTGGATTCCTGCCTAAGCCCGAGCAGGTCTCCGGCTGGTCTTCCTAGCTTTCTGTTTTCTTTAATTGCGCCTCCGCTCGCCCTGCCTCTTCCACCCCAGCCGGGAGAGGTGCGGGGTGGCCATTCTCCACCTCCTCGTGGAGCCTGGGGGGATATTTGGCCACGCACTCTAGTTAGAGCCCCGGTTCCTAGATGTTCTCATCCTGCAAGTCCTCGTGAGAGACCATTCCACTTGCTCGGAGCGGGACTGCTTCTGTTCTACAGAGAGGGGAGCTGAGTGGTGACCCAGCTTTTCTGGGGAGCTTGCTCTCCACTTTCCCCCGGGCCTTCTTCACTGCTTTTGCCACCTGGCTGCTTGGCAACAGCTTTCAGTTGCTACCACCCTGGGCAGAGTTTCAGCCTGGTACCTGGAGGAGAAAGGCCAGGATCGTGTTACCAGTCTAGCGGCCAAGGAAGTGCCCACTTGCCAGAGCTGTGATGCCATGCCATCTGCATGGGTGCAGAAAACTCCAGTGGGGCAGAGTCACGCTCCTGGCCAAACACCAGCACCCAGGCA
This sequence comes from Balaenoptera borealis, assembly GCF_965194805.1. Lineage (NCBI taxonomy): Eukaryota > Metazoa > Chordata > Mammalia > Artiodactyla > Balaenopteridae > Balaenoptera > Balaenoptera borealis. The sequence goes on along the minus strand of NC_138870.1, from coordinate 2,368,351 downwards.
GGCACAGGGCTGGAAGCTTAGGGTGACCCCTCCTGAGGCTGGCCCTAAGGCAACATAAGGGCCGGGGAGCAGTGAGCACACCCTGGGAAAGCCGAGAACCCTTTCCCGGACCCCGGCCCTCCTGCTGCTGATTCAGATGTGCAGTTTACTTATCAAAGGCAAGGCTCCAATCTCAGGCGTGGGTGAGTGAGGCCCGGCCCCGAGCTTGTGCCCACACGCCTGCCAGGATCACACGCGTGTCCCCCGGCAGACCCGCCGACCTGTGGAACGTGGAAGGCTGAGTGGTGGTTTCCTCTGTTTCAAAATAGCATCTGTTCTCTCTTCACACAGAAGATCTGTGGTTATAAATAGCAGGAGGAAGGAGGTGCGTCTCCTGGGAAGGAAGGGCAGTGCTCAGAGCCCTCTGCTCGCTTGCGGGAGGAGGGGTGTGGCTGGGCTTTTTGGGGGGAGGTCCAGTCTGGATCCCAAGGCCAGAGGCAGACTGGGGCCAGGTCTCCGCCCCAAAAGGCGCAGGTGTAGCAGGCGCAGGGAAGGAGGTTCGTGGAGCAAAGGACCTACCGAGGTGACATGTGGATAAGGACCGAAGGGCAGCCCGCCTTCCTTTCCTAAAGAAGAGCAGCCCTCGGGCGTGGGGCCCGCTGGGGTCTGCCTGCCGGGGAGCAGGAGCCAGCCCCGCTTTCCCAGGCCCCGACTTCTCGTGTGTCCCGGTATGAATGTGTGAGCAGGCGTCTGCCCAGGGTGCCTGAAAGCAGCCCTCTTCATGTCCTTCGGTCGTGCTAATGTCTCCAAGGGTGTCTCGTTGGCTTGAAACAACTGTTTTCTGAACAAAAATTTTCTATGCCCAAAGCTTAAGCCAAATTGCTGGGAGCCATATGCTGTGAAAAGAAAAAATCTGGGATTGTTCTTCACCTGCGTATTTCACCCTGGTCTTGCTCTAGCGGCAGCTGGAAGATTTTTTGTTGGCTCTTCTTCAAGAAGGACAGGAGCCCAGCCGAGGCTGTTCTAATTTTCACTCCTGGGATGGTTCTGCGGGTCCTGGACGGCCACGGCCGGCATGTCTAGCAGGGGAGGAGGGCTTTACATGAAGTGCTAGTCCTCGCCGCCTCCGAAGTAAGCTCCAGTAAGCCCACAAAGCTTTCCTGTTCGCTGCTCTGGTCTGTGCTCCCAAGCTCCTTTCCAACCTGCCTGTCATTCATCCCCTTCATCTTCCGAACACGTCCTCGGACGCCACCCATGCTCCATCCCCACACCTGAACATGGGCCTCAGAGTTTTCAGTGGTTGGTTGGTTGGTGCTGTTTTTGTAGCCCCTTCAAGTCTCCCGAGTGAGGAGAGGACATGGGGGCTCCCCATCCTCACCCCAGGGGCATCCCTGGCTGGTTTCTATTAAGTGTCTTCAAACTGCTTCCAGCAGTCCAGAGAAATCCAGCAGAGGGGTTGGGAACGGACACTGTGATGAAGATGAAAGGCCCTATCGTTTTTCGTCTGAAGCACCTTTCATGGTAAAAGTCACCTTCTCCCAGCTTAGCTGGAACGAAGTGAGAGTGGCATGGACATATATACACTACCAAACGTAAAATAGATAGCTAGTGGGAAGCAGCCGCATGGCACAGGGAGATCAGCTCGGTGCTTTGTGTCCACCTAGAGGGGTGGGATAGGGAGGGTGGGAGGGAGACGCAAGAGGGAGGAGATATGGGGATATATGTATATGTATAGCTGATTCACTTTGTGATACAGCAGAAACTAACACACCATTGTGAAGCAATTCTACTCCAATAAAGATGTTAAAAAAAAAAAGTCACCTTCTCCCCATCTCTGAGGGGCGACCGTCCACTCCCCCAGGCAGTGAGTTGGCAGAGCTGGGAAAGCGGACCTGCAGTTTGGTCCAGCCTGGCCAGCCTTGGCAGTGACAGCCCGCTCCTCCCAGCCCCCCAGGCGGCTCTGTTTACCTGGGTAGATTTAAGCCTCCACCCCCTCATCCCAGTTTGACCCACTGGCTCTTGGTCTCGCCCTCCTGGCCGCTGGGCAGCGTTTCCAGACTTCCTTGCCCCTGTGGTTGCAGCTGGGTCTTTCCCAGCTGTGCAGCCTGAGTTCTCCTCCACACTTTCTAAAGCTGGCGTCTCTCCTCCCGGCTTCTGCCCACGGGGCTTTCTTCCCAACTCTTTTTGGAAGCTGCTTGGTGCTGGGGGAAGCTCTCCCCTGAGCCCTCCAAAGAGCAGGCACAGAAGTTTCAGGGAGGGAGCTCAAGACTTGCCACCGAGACCCTCATGCTGACTGTAACTGTCGCCAGCCCAGCCCAGGGCCCCGGGGCCCCCTTGGGAGCAAGTGCAGGCCCTAAAGACACAGGGGTGTTTTCTCAGACACAGGGGTGATTCTTTTTGCACCCCGACCCTCCAAAGCCCAGGAGGACCCAGCCCGCCTGTATGTCCTGCTCTTGTGTGAGGTTTCGAGGGGAGGTGTACTGGGGGGAGGGGTACATGGTAGCATCTCCTCTGGGGGGCTCAGCTGTCTCTCCCGTCATGTGGGGCGTGGGATTAGATTGCCCTGGAGGCCCTTCCAGTTCTAACAGTCTGTTGTTTCAAACAGCTCTAGCTGGTTCCGTTTTGGAAATCCCTCTGCTGTGGACCAGGCCTGGGGGTGGGGAGGCAGCCAATCGAAGGCGTCCGTTCCGACGGAGGGGCAGCGACGGAGGGGCAGCGGGGCTGCTTTCGCAGAGTTACTGTTTCACCCCCTGCAGGCCTGCAGGCAGGGCTTGTGGGCCAGCTGGAGGCTCAGGTTGTGCTCCCGGCTTTGGGCTCCGGCCCGGAGGGGCCCCTGTGGTTAGTCGGCCTCCCAAGGATGGCTCGAGGCCCTGTCTCCAGCTGCTGGTGACTTAGGGGCCAGGGCCTGAGTTCCTGGGGGGGCACCCAGGGTCCCTGAGCCCCAGAAATGCTAACCCCTCCAGGGTCACTCCTGTCTCACTAACTGATAAAGGGTCAGGGGTGGATTTCCCGAGGTCTTGGCTTCAGTTTGAGAAGTTCTTGGTTTACAAACTTTAGCCCCCGAAGGTCACATCCGAGTTACCTGGAATGTCCAGTAGATCTGCTCTGAGCCCTGCTGGGAGAGCCAAAGAAATGAGAACAAAGCTTTTCTGACACGGGCTCGGGGTGACCCTGTTCACTGCCGAGTCTCACCCTGTCCTCCTTTTGGAGGGGACTTTGGGGGAGAAGCCTCAGAGCAGCCCTGGGCTCTGTTCCTGCTGGGCCCCCCGTTCCTCTTCCCAGCAGATACCCAGAGATGCTGGCGTTCCTGTCGCTGAGGGAGGTTGAAGGAAGTTGATTCCCTTTGTGGAATCGTCTCTAAGATTATATACCTCACCCATGCTCGTTGGGAAGTTTCTCCTGGGAAACTCTGAGTAATGAATTACTAAATACTTCATACAGCTCTTGTTTGGCGTACAAGACCTGCAATCAAAGTAATTAAACCTTTAAAGAGATTTTGTATTTAAGTGTAGGGCTAGAAATGTCCTGTCCCGCTGGGGGGCAGGAGCTGGCGGACGGGGCGAGGGTCCTGGGTGGCCCTGTGGCTTATGCCCCGAGTCCGCAGGCTGCGGGAAGCCAAGACGCTAGAGGCTGGGCCTCGGTGGCACTGCGGCTGTGGCCCGGCCCTCAGAAGCCAGCCACGTAACCCGGCTTCTCTGTACCTCGGTTTCCTCACTTGTGAGTGGAAACAGTAACTGTCTGTTCCTCTCCTGTGGTTGCCGAGAGGCAGTTGGCGGTGAGGACCTGGGTGTGTGGGGCACTAGGCTGTGCAGGGCTGGGCGTCGCTGGCTGCGAGCTGTGAGGGAGGCGCCTGGAACCCGCCCCGCCCCTGTGAGCAGAGCTGCCCGTGTCGGCGGGTGCCCGCCAGCCCTGGAAGGGAATGACTCTCGTGGGCGTCAGCCGCATCCCATCCGGCGTGACGTCCGTGGGATGGAGGGTCCCGGTTTGTGGAGCGGCCACTGACAGGAGGGCATAGGTGTTCAGCGTTGGCTGTTACAAAGGGAAGGAAAAGTGGGCGCTCTCAGGATGCTGATGGGGCCTGTGGGGTTGGGGGTCGAGCAGAGCCCCGCCTCACACGAGTCTGTCCCTTTAACTAAGCAGATGCCGGGAGAGTCCCTGCGTTTGGAAACCACTCAAGATCTTGACATGTTGTCTTTTCTTGTGCTTAAAAAGGTAACCTCTGCAAAATCAAATCTGAAGTATGCTTTAAATACACAGGGGGAGATCCCCCGAGGGCGTCTTCCTTTTCCCCAGGCCAGGTCCGTCCACCCTTGAGACCAGCCGCAGAGCACCTGTGAAGGGCCTCGCCCTCAGGTACGCCCAGGAGCCGGCAGGGCCAAACAGCGGCGGGCTGGAGGGGAGGGCGGTGGTGGTAGCCAGCGGTGGGGAGGTCAGGCCTCACCTAGGGGGTTGGGTCAAGTCCTTTAACTTGTCAAAGCCCAGAGACTGCCGTCCCCAGCCCTGCCCCAACCTAGTCTCCAGCTGCTCTGAGAGTCCCACCTCTCAGAGTGTCAGGTTCGGGGCCATCACACATGGGCTTTCCTGCAGATTTTGTGTATCTTTCCGGATACAGTAAGTCCCCTACATACGCACCTTCAAGTTGCAAACTGTCAAAGATGCGGACGTGCGTTCGCATGTCCAATCACGTAAGTTAGTTCACGTGTCTGGAGTACGTTGTCACGTGCGTGCATCCCCTACAAGTGGTTGTGCTTTTGTGTACTTTACTGTACAGTACTGTATAGAGTACAGTGGTACAGTGTCTTTATTTCAAGCCCAGAACCTGTGCTGTCAATGTCAGGCGTGAGTGAAATTGCAGCTTCCTCCGTCTCCTATTGCTGACGGTCCTTCAGCTCTACCGTCTCCCACCTCCTCTCCCTCCTCCAGTCAGTAACTCTTCCTGCCTGTTCACTCGGTGCCAGCCCCCGTGTGCCAGCTGTTGCACCGTACTGCTGTAATTTTCAAGGTACTGTACTGTAAGATTTAAAATGTTTTCTTTACTTTCTGTTTGTTTTTTATGTATTATTTGTGTGAGAAGTATTATAAACCTATCACAGTACAGCACTATATAGCCGATTGTGTTCGTTGGGTACCTAGGCTAACTCTGTTGGACTTACGAACAAATCGGATTTAGGAACGTGTTCTTGGAACGAAACTCGTTCGTATGTAGGGGACTTACTGGATTAACAGGGAGTCTGCACGCTTCCCAGAAAACACCCTCCTTAGCTCCGCTGCAGTTAAACATAACCCAGACCGCACACCGTGGTCTGCCAAGCTCCCTGTGGCCAGTCCCGCCCTCCCGTCCACGTGGCGCACGTGATTCTGCGGGCGGTCCTCTCTGCTGGATGGACCGCTACCCTCAGGCCCCAGCGGCAGAATTGCCCCCACGCACACACACACACTCTCTATTCCTGGCTCTTTGCTCTAGAGCACCCATCACCGTCGCGAACTCTCTTTCTTGTTAGTTCTTGTTAAACGTCTGCCACCCTGTGTCTGTCCTGCTCTCCACTGCGTCCTCGGGGCTGAAACAGTGCTCATGGTGCCTGAGCTTAAAGGTGCTCCCAAAATAGCTGTGATTGTTGATCTTAGGGCAGTGAGCTTTGTAATCGTATAGCATGTTCTTTGCCAGAAAAAGGCCTATTTTGCCTAAAAAGAATGGCATCCTTACTGATTTTTCTGTGGATTGAATTATTCATATAACAAATATTGGTCCAGGCAAGTCCCAGGCGCTGGGGATATAAGATACAGTCCCTGAACCTCAGCAGCTTTTGTTCTAGGAACTCCTTCTACGTACAAACGGCAAGTGTGCAGAATTCCAAAACCTCTTGAGTCTTTTATTCTCCCGTACCCTGTGCTTAAGCCCCATCTGTGACCATGCACACACATTGCGGGTGGTTTGGGGATGCAGCAGACAGTGGAAACACAGAAGAACAGGAAGCCACAGGGGCGGTCCAGGCCAGCAGAAGATCCGAGAGAGGATGCGCTGACCTGACCTCTGCCCAGGCTGGGTGCTCGGCTGCTCCCAGGGGGACCTGGAACATTCCTCCCTGTGCCATTGCTAGCAGGACATTTTCCACCCATGTGTGACCAGATGGAGAGGTGGGGAAGGAACTGGGTTCGGAGTTCCATGAGTGCATTGCACACAGCCATCTACCTCGCTAGGCTGTCATTCCAGACGACTGGCACCATCTAGAAGTTACTAGCACGCACGTCTTTGGTCCCAGGTTGCCCAGCCAGGGTCCAGTAAAGCCCCACTGAACATAATTTGAGAAGACCTGATAAGAAGGGTCTCTGTTTGCCTCGGGCGGCTGCACCATCGCCCCGTCCTTGATTCTCGGTCTTGGCTTGGCCCCCAGATGCCTCACTCTCCCAGGCTCCCTCCTCCCTCACTGGCTGAGGCTCTCTGGGTTTTCCTCCTCTCCCCGGACCTCTTCTCTTCTCTACACACTGCGATGGCTGTAAGTACCGTCCGCCCTCTTGCTAATCTCACACCGTCATCTGCTGCTGGCCCCTCTCCCTTGACCTTCAGACTGGTATCTCGATTGTTCAAGCAGCACCTTCTCTAGAAGGTCCCAGCCTGACCTTCTGACCTTTCCCCTTAGACCTGCTCTTCGCACTGCCTGCTCCACCTCCCCCTCCAAGTCGCTCGCGCCGTAAGCCCTGGATCCTTCTTGGTTTCTCTCCTTCTCTCACGGCCCACATCCAGTCCAGCAGTGGATCTTGACATGTCTAATTTCCCAGAAGATCCCCAGATCCCCGGCCTCTCCTCACCCCCTCCACCCCCTCCTCCTGGCTCAGTCCACCACCAGCAGCCTCCCAACTGGTCTCCCTGCTGCAGCCGCAGCCGTCCTGCTCAGACAGGTCAGATCGTGTCACTGTTTTGCTCCGAGTGCTCTGCTGGCCTCCCGGCTCGTGCAGGAAAAAGGCATCCCTTTTCAGTCTGTACCACACAGACATGTGCAAGCACGTACGCATTTTCAGACACGTGTGTGCTTCTTATGTGCTTGTCCCCCTTCTGGAAGGTGATGCTTTGAGGGCAGGGGCTGCTCCTGTCCTCACCCGCGGTGCCTGTCGGGCCTGGCCGTAGCACGTGCCCAGGAATGTAGAGGAAAGGCGTGGGGAGAGGTGTGCACCGGTCCCGGTGAGTAGCTGTGTCTCTGCAGAGAAGGCCCCGTGGTTCCTCTGCCTTTGGGCTCATGAGCTGCCTGCTGAGTGGAACATGGGTGCCACTTTCCTCTCCTTAGGGTCCCCAAACCATGTTTCTAAACCTTGACGCTGTTGATCATTTTGGACCCCATGATTCTGTGTAGTGGGGGCTGTTCCGCCCATTGTGGGGTGTTCAGCAGCACCCCTGACCCCTACCCACTAGATGCCGGCAGTACCTGCCCTCCGGTGTGGTGACAACCAAAAATGTCTCCAGACGTTGCCCGTTATCCCCTGGGGGCAAAACTGCCCCTGGTTGAGAACCACTGTTCTAAGGTGTGTCTATTCCTTTCCTGAGAATCTTTCCTTATTTCCGTTTCCCTTAAATCCTTTGCAATTATTACCCATTTTGCATCCTGTTTGGGGGCTCTTGCCCGGGCGTGAGCCCTTATGGGAGGGATGTGGATTACGGCCCCAACTCTCCCACCAGCGGCTGGTCCCTGGTCCACTCCCCAGGGACATCGCTCACCTGCTCCCGGACGGTCACCCTGCCGCCCTGGGTCCGTCCCCCGCTCAGCATTCTTGAGTGACTCCTCGTGACCCTACTGAATTGATAGAATATCTTGACTGGTGTTCGGTAGCCTTCAGTCCGCACCCTACCGACCTTCCCAGGCTTCTCTCCTCTGCTTCTCTGTGTTGCAGCCAAACCGGAGTCCTGCTCCCCGATGTCTGCTCGAGCCAGGCACCCTCCCCCTCCCCTCTTCCTGTGGGAACCCGCCTGTTCTTCAAGGTGCACCTCAGATGCCAGCCCCCTGCCCGCCCCTGTCAGAAATGACCTCTCTGGCTGGGAGCTGGCTTGCAGGGCCGCTGCAGTTCAGAGGTCATCCGTGTGGCCCTTTTCACACTTTGTCGTACATCGTGATCATTTGTGTTCACGTCTCATCCTCCCTACCAGGCACGTGGCTGGTTACGCCGTGTTCTCAGCAGATCTTAGGGGAGGCCCTACGTGCAGCTGGGGCTGTGCAGGGAACCACCTCAGGGGGGTGACCGGCGGGTCCCCTGAGAGTGGGGCGTTCTGCAGCAGAAGGGTTGTTGTCTGCTGTGCACTTGTTTAGACAGCGTAAGCCTTCCAGGCTTCAGGTTAGCACGGCTGTGATTTTCAGGCTTGTAAAGGCCTTTGCCCTCCCTGCTTTCTGTCCCCCGTGTAGTGGAAAGCGCATGGCCTTTGGGGGCAAGTGGATGGACGTGGGTTTGAATCCCCACTCAGCCGTTCGCACCTGATGGACCTCGCCCTGGTTGCTGAGCTTTTCTGAGCTCCCTGTTCTTCATCTTTTAAACAGGGTAATAGCGGCCAGCTCACAGGTTTATCCTGAGGATCCACTGGGATGGTTTGTGTGAATTAGGGCAATTTCTGCACGTGGTCAGTGTCAGCCCCCTTCCTTAACTCTCTGCTGAACAAATTGAAGGTGTCAAGGAGCCGTCACGCAGATGCTCAGTGCCTGCTCAGAGTTTGGTCCAGAAGAACTGAGTGTTTGTAACTTGGCTGGTTTTGACGGTGAGGAGACAAAGGAAATCTGAAAGTTCACCTCTATGACAGCTGCTCTCACAAGGAGCTGTTGTGGGCTCACGGCTCCAGGCTCTTGGAATTTTCCTTGAAGGACCCAACCTGAGTGGGTCGCAGGAGTAGTCCCAGCACTCAGCATCGTGACTACTCAGTAGTATTGATAAACTAATGAGCTAGTGACGCCTCAGAAGGTTATCACCCCGGTTGGAGAAAGCTGGTCATGGATTACCGTATTTCATCCATACTAAGACACATTGTAAAAATTTATTTTATTGCTGTATAGTTGATTTACAAAGTCGTGTTAATTTCTGCTGTACAGCAAAGTGACTCAGTTATACATATGGGTATATATATATATATATATATATTCTTTTTCATATTCTTTTCCGTTATGGTTTATCACAGGATATTGAATATAGCTTCCTGTGCTCTACAGTAGGACCTTGTTGTTTATCCATTCTATATATAATAGTTTGCATCTTCTAATCCCAAACTCGAAATCCATCCCTTCCCCACCCCCTCCCCCTTGGCAACCACAAGTCTGTTCTCTATGCTAAGACGCATTTTAACATATCTGAGATCAGGGTGCATCTTAAGGGATTCATTTGAAATTTAACATAAAGCTAGCTTAATAATCTTTTAACATTTATTTTATTGAAGTATAGTTGATTTACAATGTTGTGTTAATTACTGCTGTACAGTAAAGTGATTCAGATATATATATACACACACATTCTTGGGGCTTCCCTGGTGGCGCAGTGGTTGAGAATCCGCCTGCCAATGCAGGGGACAACGGGTTCACGCCCTGGTCTGGGAAGATCCCACGTGCCGCGGAGCAACTAAGCCCATGCGCCACAACTACTGAGCCTGCGCTTTAGAGCCTGTGAGGCACAACTACTGAGCCCGCATGCCACAACTACTGAAGCCTGTGTGCCTAGAGACCGTGCTCCGCAGCAAGAGAAGCCACCACAATGAGAAGCCTGCACACCGCAACGAAGAGTAGCCCCTGCTCACCGCAACTAGAGAAGGCCCGCGCACAGCAACAAAGATCCAACGCAGCCAAAAAATAAATAAAATAAAATAATTTTTAAAAAATAAGAAAAAAATTAAGAAAATAAAAATATTCTTTTCCATTTGGGTTTATCTTAGGATATTGAATAGTTCTCCGCACTATCCAGTAGGACCTTGTTGTAAGATTCATCTTAAAATCAATGTGTTTAATTGGGAGTACTTTTCTCTCTTAGTGGGATGGAATAATGGTGCATTTTAAGATAAATGGAATCTTAGATTTGGTGACATAAGTCAATGTCATTGATCACTGTTTACTAAGATGACCTGTTGTCATTTCCTGGTGCCTGCCTCGGTGTTCCCTAGGAAATGTGCTTCTGTTGTTTGCCAAATAGAGTATTCAGAGTGTCACCTCCATGCTGACCATCTATTGACTAAGAGTTAGAACTGAGGTGGGAAATTCTAGGCAAAGACCAGATGTCCCACAGACCTTGGACCCAGATGCTTGAGGACGGTCGGCCCCCTGTGGTCACCTGTGAATCAGAAGTCCAGGGTCACTGCCCCTGTGTTCCCAGGGACCTTGGACAAGCCTCCCTGTCCTCATTTGTAATTTGTTTGTTGGGGTTCACAATGTACCCCCCCAATGCCTACCTCACCAAGCTGTAGAATTAAGTGAGAAGATGTGTGTGAAAGTGGTGTATAGCCACTGGGAGGCACCGTTCATCCCTGCAGGATGGGCAGAGTGGGTAGGTGACCCAGAGACTTTCTAAATCCACTGACGAGACACAGCCCCTGGTGACTCAACAGTGATTCCTATGTGGCACCTGTCCTCTCATTTCTCTGTTTCTAGGAGAGAGTCTTTGAAAACTTTGTGGAAGCTTGTCTGGTGAAGCAAAATCCTATCCCAAAGGATCAAAAGGAAGTTACATCCTATAACTAGAGTGCCGGGCTTTTTGTTTTTTCCATTTTATATTTTCCTGTTTCACTGCCTTGGCATTGGAAAGTATGTCAGAAAAAATATCATCAACATGAACACAAATGTGTTTATCATGAAAGAGGAAGTCTAATCTCTATGTGCAGTGCTTAAAAAATCAACTTCTGCAGCTCAGTAGGAGCCTGGTCCCGGCCCCGAAACTCACCAGCAGTGAGAATTCCCTGGCGGTCCAGTGGTTAGGACTCGGTGCTTTCACTGCTGAGGGTTCGGGTTCGATTCCCTGGTCGGAAAACTAAGATCCCGATGCAAGCCATGCAGGCAAAAACAAAAACAAAAACAAAACAACACAAAATCACCAGCAGTGTGACCACACACAGAGGTGCTCTTGAACAGCCACCCAAACCCTCTTGCCCTCTGTTTCCTCATCTGTTAGAGGCCGTTGAGAGGATTAAAGGAAACACATGGAAAGCACTTAGCAGGGCCTTGCCCATAGAAAGCCGTGCCCAGCAGGTGTTCACTCTAATTATGCTTCTAAACAACCTCGCAAGCCACACTTGCGCAAAAGCCAGTGACTAGCTCTGCCTACATCATCCGAGGCTGGGTTATGTCTGGAGAGAAGGGGTCACCTTGGTGTTATTTTCACATTTAGGCGTGGCATTAATAAACTACACAAAACCTGTCAATTCCACAGTAATCTGACCTCAGCGACTTTGCATTTTCAGATACAGTTTGTTATACTGTAACTAAATCAGGAGAATCCTGGTCTCGACTTTGCCAGACAGCTTTGAACTGTTTTCTTTCGAGTGAGATTGTTGAGGTGCACTGCTAATCGTCGTTAAGGAAGAGCCTTAAGTGACATCTAGCTTTTATGGGTGCAACCTGGGAGGCCTGCTTCTGAAGAAACGTGCTGAGCTTCCTTCCACACGCTGTTTGCATCTGGAGGCTGGGGGAAATCTTGGCGGCCTCAAAACTCATAAGCTTCATGCATTCTGCCCTCGGTTTCTTCACGTGCTGCCCTGTATTGCCGCAGCTGAATGGGGGAGGGGGTGTGTGTGCAACTTTTTCTTTTTTTTTTTAATTAATTAATTTATTTATTTATTTATTTATTTATTTATGGCTGTGCTGGGTCTTCGTTTCTGTGCGAGGGCTTTCTCTAGTTGCGGCAAGTAGGGGCCACTCTTCATCGCGGTGCGCGGGCCTCTCACTATCGCGGCCTCTCTTGTTGCGGAGCACAGGCTCCAGACGTGCAGGCTCAGTAATTGTGGCTCACGGGCCTAGTTGCTCCGCGGCACGTGGGATCTTCCCAGACCAGGGCTCGAGCCCGTGTCCCCTGCATTGGCAGGCAGATTCTCAACCACTGCGCCACCAGGGAAGCCCCCTTTTTTCTTTTTATTTATTTATTTATTGGCCAAACCACGCAGCATGCAGGATCTTAGTTGCCCGACCAGGGATCAAACCCATGCCCTCTGCAGTGGAAGCTTGGAGTCTTAACCACTGGACCACCAGGGATTTCCCTTACTTTTTCTTTTTGATCAACTTTATTGAAGTATAATTTGCATACAGTATAGTTCATCCATTGTTAAGTGTACAGTTCAATAAATTTGGACAAACCCATGCCTCCCGAATCAAGATACTTCCATTCCCCTGGAAAGTCCCCTGGTCCCCTTACAGTCTCTCCATGCCAACACCCACTGCAACTCAGGCAACCACTGATCTGATTGATGTCGTTCTAGATTAGTCTTGTCTGTTCTAGAATTTCACATAAGCAGAATTATACCAGAATTCTCAGGGTTTTTGTTTCAGCTCTTTGCTGTCTGGCTTCTTTTGCTCAGCATAGTATCTGTGAGATTTTTCCATGTTGTTGAGGTATTAGTAGTTCATTCCTTTTAATTGCTGTGTATATACCATTGAATTCACTTTGGATGGACGTTTAGGTTATTCTAGATTTTGGTTAATATGATAGTCTCTGTCTTTTAATTGTCCTGTTTAGTCTATTTACATTTAGTACCATCTTTCAACTTTCTGTTTTGAAATTATTAGAGCTTTTTTACAGAAATGTTGCAAAAAATAGTTTCGTTTCCCCTAATGTTAACATTTTCCCATAACCATAGCACAGGTACCAACAACAGGAAATTAACATTGCTACAGTATTATTAAGTATTTCACAGATCTTCTTCCAATTTCACCAGCTTTTCCCTAATGTCTTTTTCTGGCCCCCAGTCCAATACAGTCCTGAGTCTCACATTAAATTTAGTTGTCATGTCACGTCAGTCTCCTCCAGTCAGTGACACTGCCTGGTGTTTCTGTTGTCTTCCTTGACCTTGACACTTGGATGTGTACACGTGCAGACTGTCCCTCCCTCAGTTTGGGTTGCCTGGTGTTTCCTCACGAGCAGGTCTGGTTGTGCATTTTTGGCAGGAATACTACAGAAGGGACGCTCTGTCCCCTCAGTGCATCTTCTCTGGGGCACATGATGTCGGCATTCCTACCACTGAGGATGTTAACTTTGGATCATTTAATGCAATTTTTGTTATAGTTTGGTTAAAGTCTGCCACGTTGATATTTGTTTTCCATTCATCCCCTCCCTGCTTTTTTTTGCAAGGGGCATGTGTGTTGCTCTAGCATCCTTAAATAATCAGGTCTATTTAGAGTACCTCTTCACAGAGCATACTTTGCAGGTATGATAAACTTACAACAGCATAATTCTACTTACCTGCTCCTAACCCTTCGTGTATTGTCGTATCTTTTACTTTTACATATGTTATAAACCCCTCCTTATGGAATTCGAACTTTTGCTTTACAAAGTCAGTTGTACTTTAAGTAAATTATTTGAAGAAAGGAAAGAGTCTTTTATACTTACATGCTTATTTACCATTTTAGGTACTCTTCTAAGTACTCTTTAGGTACTTAGGTACTCTTTAGTACAGATCTGTCAGCAGCCCAGACTTTAACTTGGCAGGGCTCAAACTCTAACTCTGTCTTTCCTGTAGATCTTGTTAGGGCTTGGTTTGAGATTTTATTAGACTGTGTTTAGAAGAGGTCTTACTCAAGGGCAAGGTCCTTACTCCTAAGGCATATCTCAGCTGGACTCCAGGGGTGTTAACTACTACTTACTTTTTAAAGATATTGAGATATAATTCATATACCATACAATTCACTCATTTTAAGTGTATAATTCAGTGGTCTTTAGTATGTTCACCGTGTTGAGCAACCATCATCACAATCAATTTTAGAACATTTTCATCCCCCAGAAGAAATCCCACACCCATTAGCAGTCACTTCATTTTCCCCCAACTCCCCTACCAGCCCTAGGCAAACACTGATCCACTTTCTATCACTATAGATTTGCCTATTCTGGACTTTTCATAAAAATGGGATCATGCAATATGCAGTGTTTTGTACTAGCTTCTTTCACTTAACATAATGTTTTCAAGGTTAATCCATGTTGTAGTACTTCATTTCTTTTGTGGCCTATGGATAGGCCACCTTTTATTTATTCTTTCATCAGTTGATGGATATTAAGGTTGTTTCTACTTTTTGGCTATTATGAATAACGTCGCTGTCAACATTTGTGCATGAGTTTTTGTGTGGAAATAAGTTTTCGTTTCTTTGGGGCAGATACCAAGGAGTGAAATTTAGAATTTGGGTCATTTGGTAACTCTATGTTTAACCCTTTGAGGAGGTGGCAGACTGTTTTTCAAAGTGGCTGTACCATTGTAAAATGCCACCAGCAGTGTATGAGGGTTCTGATTTCTCCACATCTTGTCAATACTTGTTATTATCTGTCTTTTTATTATAGCCATCCTAATAGGTAAGGCCATGGGCTGAATTATTTCCCCCAAAATTACCATGTTGCAGTCCTACCTCCCAGTGTGGTGATATTAGGAGGTGGGGCCTTTCGGAGTCAGCTGGGGTTAGATGAGGTCATGAGGGTGGGGCCGTCATGATGAGGATTAGTGCCCTGATAAGAGCAAGAGACACCAGAGCTTGCTTCTCCTCCCTCTGCCATGTGAGGACACAGTGGGAAGGCGGCCATCTGCAAACTAGGAGGAGAGCCTTCACCAGAACTCAGCTGTGTTTGCACGTTGATCTTGGACTTCCAGCCTCCAGAACTGTGAGAAAATATGTTTCTGTTGTTTAAGCCCCCAGTCTATGGTATTTGGTTATGACAGACTTAAGACGGGTATGAAGTATTTCACTGTGGTTTTGATCTGCATTTCCCTGATGTCTAGTGATGTTGAGCATCTTTTCATGCTTATTGGCTACTTGTATATCTTTTTTGGAGAAATGTCTATTCAGATCCTTTGCCCATTTAAAAAATTAGATTTTTTTAAAAAAATTAATTAATTAATTTATTTTTGGCTGTGTTGGGTCTTCGTTTCTGTGCGAGGGCTTCCTCTAGTTGCGGCAAGCGGGGGCCACTCTTCATCGCGGTGCGCGGGCCTCTCACTATCGCGGCCTCTCTTGTTGTGGAGCACAGGCTCCAGATGCGCAGGCTCAGCAATTGTGGCTCACGGGCCTAGTTGCCCCGCGGCATGTGGGATCTTCCCAGACCAGGGCTCGAACCCGTGTCCCCTGCATTGGCAGGCAGATTCTCAACCACTGCGCCGCCAGGGAAGCCCCCCAAAATTAGATTTTTTGTCTTTTAATTATTGAGTTGTGTTATTAGTATATGGTAGCTTATCAGATATATGATTTACAAATCCTTTCTCCTGTTTTGTGGTTTCCTTACTTTTGGGTGCATTGTGTCACTGAAGAAGAAATATGTTGAGTAGTTAATACAGATCTCTGAGACATCCTGCATTAGTTATCGATAGAGAAAGTAACCTGAGCATCTTTAGAAGATCCAGTCCAGCCATGACAGATTGACAAAATAGAAATCTTCATATTATTTGGAGTACTTAATGTTGTTTTCTTAGATAATAAGTAGGAAATCCTGTAATTGTCACTACCTGGTATCCTGAGGGTTGCAGGATCTCAGAAGCCTGGGGACTTTCCTTTGGGGCAGATGGCTTTTGCACCAAAGCCCCATTGACAGTTGGCTTGTGGAAGGGGAACGCTGGCCAAGTGAGGCACCTGCCATTGGAGCTCGGGGGTCTTAGGGATGTTCAAACACCACAGTCACCTGAGCTTCACGCCCTTTGTGTCTTGCACAATTTTAGAAGTTTAGAGGTGAATGAAAGCCCTCTGAAAATAAAAGTAGACTTTTTGGAAAGGCAACATGTATCATTATGTGTTGTGACAACTCTTCTCTCCCTTCTCCCAAAATACTACCCGGTTTATGCCTTTTATATAAATGTGAATTGAAATTCATGGAGTTGTGTGTTCATGATGCCTCTTAAGTTAATTGGAGCTGATTAGAGATAACATGAAATTCTAATTGGATATTAAATATCCTGAGAAGTGTTTGTCGTATTTTAGTGGCATGACCGTCACTGGGGGTCAGGCAGCTCTCCATGCCAGGCAGTTCTTTCCGTCCACTGGCAGCCCTGTCGTTCATGGGAATCACTTGCCGAGAGCAGGTGGGAATAGGTTGATGATGCTTGGTATTCTAGGACAATCGATCCACTCTGCCGCATGCCCCTCTTTATGGGGGTGAGAAGGCTTTGAGGATTAGAGGTGAGGGGGACAGTCCTGACTCGGAGGCTCTGGGTTGGAGACCAGGCTGTCCGGCCTCAGGCCAGCACCTGCCTTCGTGACCGCTGTGTGCCCTGCCACTTGCCGAGGGGGTGACATGTGAGGACACTCGTGTCCGCAGAGGCCCAGGTCACAGCAGGCACTGCCAGGCTGCTTTCGTTTTGCCACCTTGTTGCCCTGACTGCCCCATCGGGAGGAGCAGGGGGAGACCCAGGGCCTGGGAGAAGGGGTGTGGGGACTGCTCACTCGGGCTCAACGGTGGCTCCCAGATTGTTTCCGTTCAGTCCTGTTTACTGAGCTTTCTGTCCGCACGTGGCTCCCAGTGGATGGGTCCTGAGGTCTCAGGAGCTCTCTGGCCCCCGCTTCTCCACGTGCTGTCATTTCAGAGCCACAGGGGCCTGTGGGCACATCTTGTGTCACATCCACCAATCCGCCCAGGCTTCCTCCCGGGGACAGTTTCTACCAGCGCCATGGTAACCATACATCCCGCGCTCAGGCTCAGGATGTGGGGAGGGCACATGAGGAGAAGTGCCGAGTGAAACGATTTCACAGATCCATGAGGGTCTCCACTTGGTGACTCTCGGCCACCTCTGTCCGGGCTCTGCAACCAACCGTGCTTTCTTCCCTTCATTTCTTTTCTTCCCTTCATCTTTTTCTCATCATCCTCTTCAACGTGGCAAGTGCAGAGTTAGCTACTCAAAATGCCAAAGATGCTGTAACCGGAGGAGTTCTTTGGAAGAGATTATTTAATTCAAGAACTATTTATTTTATTTTGTGGCAAGATGCTGTGCTAGGTTCTGCTGAAGCAGACACGGCTAAGACAGTCCTTGCCTCAAAGGAGAAACAAAAAAACTGAAAGACACATATTACAAGGCAGAAGCATTTATTAGCTCTGATGCCTTGGGAAAGGCATTGAACTTCTCTGACCTTCAACTTCTTCATCTCTGAAGGGGGTTGAGAGCTCACCTTGAGGGGTTATTGTGAGGTTGTTTAAGAATGAGATGAAAATAGTTTTCTCTCAAATTATGTGTTTCATCTTCTCAAATGGCTCTAAGTTGTTGGAACATAAACGCTTATTGCATTGTTTGGACTTAACTACTCACTCAATGGAATGATCAGCTATTTCTGGAGGCCCGGGGGCTCCGCGAGAAAATTACTGAGATGCTAAGCTTGACATGAACCAAGGGTTCTTGGACTCCTTCGGTTTTATGCTGTGCTTCTTTGTGGCAAAGAGAGAAAAACAGTGCCAATTGCCTATGATACAGGGCCTTTCAGACAGTCCCATGAAACAGTGAATTTACAACAGCCCCCCTGCTTTGCAGTGTTTGTAAGAACTTTGTGTTTCAATGCTGAATCCTGGCGTCATCTTTCTGAAGACATTTTAAATTGCAGTTAAACTCAGTGTGTGTGGTACCAACAGTGGACATTGCTCAGCTGAAGTGACAACAGTATGAACAACTGTGACCAGTTTCTCTCATTCAGCGGCAATGACAGTTCTGTCACTGAAATGTGTTTGGCTGACAGCATTGAAATTTGCATTTGATGTCAGAGCTGTTAAACTGTGATAGAACGTTCTGGAGTGTCGACTTTGATGCATGGTGGCTTCCTAGGACTTTGTGCTTTGTGAAGGACTGTGAAGGCCCAGGCACTACTCTCCATCCACGGAGTGGGTGCAGGGGGGAGGAGGGGGAGCAGGGAGGAGCAGGGAGGGGGAGGGAGAGCAGGGAGGAGGAGGGAGGAGGGGGGGAGCAGGGAGGAGGAGGGAGGAGGAGGGAGGAGGAGGGGGAGCAGGGAGGAGGAGGGAGGAGGAAGGAGAGCAGAGAAGAGGAGGGAGGAGGAGGGGGAGCTGGGAGGAGCAGGAAGGAGGAGGGGGAGCAGGGAGGAGGAGGGGGAGCAGGGAGGAGGGGGAGGAGGGAGGAGGAGGGGGAGCAGGGAGGAGGGGGAGGAGGGAGAGCAGAGAGGAGGAGGGGGAGCAGGGAGGAGGAGGGAGAGCAGAGAGGAGGAGGGGGAGCAGGGAGGAGGAGGGAGAGCAGAGAGGAGGAGGGGGAGCAGGGAGGAGGAGGGAGAGCAGAGAGGAGGAGGGGGAGCAGGGAGGAGGAGGGAGAGCAGAGAGGAGCAGGGAGGAGGAGGGAGAGCAGGGAGGAGGAGGGAGGAGGAGGGGGAGCAGGGAGGAGGAGGGGAGCAAGGAGGAGGAGGGAGGAGCAGAGAGGAGGAGGGAGGTGGAGGAGGGAGGAGGAGGGAGGAGGAGGAGGGAGGAGGAGGGGGAGCAGGGAGGAGGAAGGAGGAGCAGAGAGGAGGAGGGAAGAGGAGCAGGGAGGTGCAGGGGGAGGAGGGGTACAGGGAGGAGGGGGTGCAGGGAAGCCTTGCTGGCTGGGAGGCTCCTTGCCCATATGGCCCCCAGCTGCCGGGTGGCTCTCTGGCCGGTCTCTCACGCAGATGTTCACTCAGCGCCCAGGCCAGGCTCTGGACGGCTCTCAAACATCCAAATAACGGAAACCATCTCAGAGGAGGTTGTGTTTTCAGCCAGCAGCTCTGGCTGTGGTTGGCAGTGGCTTTAACTGTCCACATGGTTACTGGAGTGGCAGGAGGCGTGGGCGGCCAAAGGAGAATTGAATTCTGACTCTGACTCCCCTTCCTCCAGACTGTGAGATGCTGCGAAAGTCACCCCCGCCTTCCTTCTGGATCACACTTGCCATTTTTAACTGGGAGGGTGGTAAATTCTGTACAAGGGGTTGAACTTCAGAAAATGGAATAGAGGGCAAGCTCCAGCTAAAAGTGCTGTGGCAGACTGTTAGTTGTGGTTCTCTCTAGCTGATAGAGGGTCTTTTTGTTTGTTTTAAGTGAAATACAGTTGATTTACAAAGTTGCGTTACTTTCTAGGTGACAGTTTTAAGTGCTATCTCTTCCCCTTTCTTATTCTTATTTTCTAACATTTCTGGAAGCGAACATGTAATAAAGTAAAAGCCTAAAGTTACTTTTAACCATGCAAATGCTAATTGATTGTGATAAAAGCTGTAAAATATGTAGCGTGTCCTGGAATAGCAGCTTAGACCTGGTCTCTTTACTTGAGTAAGGTCAATTACACCTTCTCTGTGTATTAAAAGGAAGCTTCAAATGCCAGTTGTTAGACCAATGTTGATCATTACTGTCGGTGGTGACACGCAGTTTAAATGAAAGGACAGCTTCCCTGGTCGGGGTGGGAATTGGCCTCTTTCTGCGTGGGCCCTGGAGCAGTTTCCCCTCTGTGGCAGCAGGGCGGAGGGAGCCGCCGTTCTCCCCGGCGGTGGGACTCTGTGTCAGCATCATCGGCTGCCTAACTGTGCAGGGTAAGAACTTGTCACACATGACTCACAGGCACAAAGGCCTCCATGTGGCTTTTGATCCATGGGGCACTGCTAGCTCTCAAATTGGGCGAGAGAAAGTGGAATACTTTCCTTTCAGCGTAGAATCTGGAAGCATAACAACTTAGCAATTCACTGAGCTGAAAGGCTTTGTGTTCAGATAGCGGCTCCTGGAAAAAGAGCTTCAATTTGTTCAGTTACCTGATAGGTTCACAAACATTACTGTGGGTTTTTTTAATTGTGGTAAAATGTACATACCGTAAAATTTACCGTTGTAACTGTTTCTGAGTGTTCAGTTCTGTGACTTTGAGGACAGTCCCATTGCTGTGCAACCGTCACCACCATCCATCTCCAGAATGTGTTCATCTTCCCAAACTGAGACTCAGCCCCCGTTAGCTCAGTCCCCATGCCTTCCCCCAGCCCATGGTAACCACCGTCCTACTTGCTGTCTCTCTGAATTTGCCAATTCTCAGCACCTCAGATAAGTGGCTCATCGTGTTTGTCCTTTTGTGCCTGGCTTGTTTCATTCAGCACAAGATCCTCCAGGTTCATGCATAAGTCCATATATTGTTTACCCAGTCAGTCATCAATGGAACATTATTGTTTTTTAAAGTTTCTCTAGTTAAGGTCTTTAACATTTTTTTAAAACTACCTGACAGTGTGCCTGTCTGAAGTGCCTGGATGATTTGATTCATCTCTGTGCCTCTAGGGCAGGTGCCAACTGTTCAGTAACGGGTCGAATGAATGAATAAACCGGCTGGTGCTTTGATTTGAATATTTGCCCAGGAGTCAGAACCCAGCTCTTCACCTGAACCTGATTTTCTGGGTAAAACTGAGCTACAGATCTGTACTTCCTGAACATTCTTATCTGTGACATGAGGGAGGTAATCTTTGCTACTCGATTATTTGCCTGATCCTATGCTCTTTGAGCTTTTCAGGTTAAGGTTGCTGTTGAAACACTCAGGATTAGCAATAACACTTTTCCCCCCCTGCAGAACCTTTTTGTGAATTTAAGAAATTCAAAAGCCACTTCATTTGGGCTTCCCTGGTGGCGCAGTGGTTAAGAATCTGCCTGCCAATGCAGGGGACACGGGTTCGAGCCCTGGTCCGGGAAGATCCCACATGCCGCGGAGCAACTAAGCCCGTGCGCCACAACTACCGAGCCTGCGCTCTAGAGCCCGAAAACCACAACTACTGAGCCCGTGTGCCACAACTACTGAAGCCTGCACGCCTAGAGCCCATGCTCCGCAACAAGAGAAGCCGCCGCAATAAGAAGCCCACGCACCGCAACGAAGAGTAGCCCCCGCTCGCCGCAACTAGAGAAAGCCTGCACGCAGCAACAAAGACCCAACATAGCCAAAAATAAATTAAAAAAAAAAAAGCGCCACTTCATTTAAAACCATTCAAGACTTGCCATGGATTTACGTTTAAAAAAAGGAAGGAAGGGAGGGAGGAAGGAAGGAAGAAGGGAAGGAAGGGAGGGAGGGAAGGAAGGAAGGAAAGAAGGAAGGAAGGAAGGAAGGAAAACAGACCTATAGTTACCTGGACAGGAAATGACTTGACATGTGTCAAGCCCACGTCCCCGTCCAGGGTCCCACAGCTGCATCCTTCTTGAACTTGGGCCACCGGCTTGTCCATCTCCTTTCCCTCTCCACTTCCTCTGTTCTTTTCTGAGACCCTAAATTACACTCTTTTCTTCTCCTATATATTTTCCTAAGTGCATCTGGTCTGTTCTCTCTAGATGGGCGATTCCTGAAGCTTCATCTCTGCCCAGACTTCTCCCCCAAGTCCCCTCCTGCGTCAGCTTCTCCTGGAGAACTTCGCGGGTCTGGGACTGAGTGTACGTTTCCTCTGCGTCCCATCACGCTCCCCGAGCACCCCTCTTTATGCCCCCTTTTCCCCCGACATCTCCTTAATTACTCAGCAAATACTTGCAGACGCTGGTTATACTCAGTGAGGGGTCCCAGGCACCCCTGGGTGCACAATTAGCAAAAAGGAGCAGTCAGGGCTGTACTGTACAGCCTCTGACGGTTCTTTGGCCCCTGTTCCCTTTGCTGTTCCATCGCGTATCACTTTCCAGGGGCTGCAGCAACAAAGCACCAACCACAAGCTGGGGGGCTTAAAATGACAGAAACCTATTGTCTCACAGTCCGGAGGCTGGAAGTCTGAGATCAAGGCGTCTGCAGGATTGGCTCCTCCCGAGGCCGTGAGGGGGGATCTGCTCTAGCCCTCTGGCCCAGCTCCTGGTGGTTTGCAGCAATCTTTGGGTCCTTGGCTTGTAGACTCACGCTCCCATCCCCCCACCTTCACCTGGCATTCTCCCTGTGTCTTCACATCATCTTCTCCCCCAACCCCCCGTGCATGTCTGTCTGTCTCCAAATTTCCCCTTTTTATAAGAACTTCAGTCATATTGGATTAGGGCCCACCCTAATGACCTCATTTTAACTTGATTACCTCTATAAAGACGCTATTTCCAAATAAAGTCACACAGTGAATGAATGAATGAATGAATGAGTGAGTGTGTGAAATTGGTCTCAACCTACCTCTCCAACCTCCATGCGATTATTCCCATTCAAGGGCTTTGTCCTCCGGCCAGACGTTTGGCTTCTGTTTCCCTTCTAGACCTCAAGTTCGGGTTCCAGCCACCTCCCCAAGGCCCTGCTCAGCTCCACTTCCATGACGCTACCACCTCCCCTTCTCCTAACCCTCATGACACTTTCCTAGGCCTTTTCTGTGGCACCCTTAGCTTCAGCTTGCGTTACAGCAATTTATCGCAGAACCTTACTGTTAAGAAGTGTCTTACAGATGGACCGAGACCAAGATATCTGCATTTGATTCCTTGGGACGTTTTAAGAATCATGGCAGATCCCTGAGCCCCTACCCTTAGGGATTCTGATCCGGCAGGTCTGGGGAGGGGCCCTGGAACCTGGAGTGTTAAAAGCTGCTCCGGGAGATTCTGATGCACAGCCAGGCTTGTGAGCCCCAAATCCTTTCCAGCCTCTTTGTCCTACTCACACAGAAGCTGAGCCACAGTGACTTCCCCAAGGGCCGTGATTGGTGGCAGAGCCACATCAGTGATGTGGTTCTGTCACGTTTTCAATCAGATTTAAGCAGCTGAGGAACAGAGTCTGCATGTCCCTTGTCTCCGTTACCTACTTGGTACCCCCGGCACACCTCAGTCAAGACAGTTCACAGAAAGTGCTATTTGGTGCCTAGACCAGTGGCCATCCTGAAAGCTCCAAGGCAACAGGTACCAGTCCATCTCTCCCGACTCTTCTTTCCAGTGTCCAGCACATAGTGAGATGCTCAGTTGATACCAGTTGAATGGACGAAGCATCTGGTGGGTACCAGGCACTGTGGTAGATGCTGTGCATACATCACCTCGTTTCATTGATTCCAACCATAACCCTATGAAGTAGGTCTTAATATTCCCATTTTACAGATGAGGAAACTGAGGACCAGAAGGTAGCTCACTTGCTTAGGGTCATGTAGCGGACAGTTGATGTGACTGAGTTTTCTTTTTCTTTTTTTTTCTTTTTCTTTTTTGTTTTTTTTTTGGCCGTGTTGGGTCTTTATTGCTGCGTGTGGGCTTTCTCTAGTTGCAGCGAGCTGGGACTACTCTTTGCTGTGGTGCGTGGGCTTCTTCATTGAAGTGGCTTCTCTTGTTGTGGAGCACGGGCTCTAGGCGCGTGGGTTTCAGTAGTTGTGGCTCGCGGGCTCTAGAGTGCAGGCTCAGTTGTTGTGGTACGTGGGCTTCATTGCTCTGTGGCATGTGGGATCTTCCCGGACCAGGGCTCGAACCCGTGTCCCCTGCATTGGCAGGCGGATTCCTAACCACTGCACTACCAGGGAAGCCGCCGATGTAACTGAGTTTTCAACCCCAGTGCTCTTGTCCTCTGTGCTTCAGACTTTACGTGCTCCCAGAGCTCAGCCCCCCTCAGAAAGCTGTAGCCCCTGCGTACATGTAGTTCAGAGGTATTTAAAACTTTTTAGAACTTCAGCTTGGTTCTCAGCCCTAACTTAGCCTGGCCGCCCCGTGAGGTCAGACGTGTTGTAGAACATGTAGTCCGCTTACCACTTACAGGCTTGTGCGTGCATGACTCAACGCTAGCAAAAGCTTTTACAAGTCTTTCATCCTCTCTCCCTTGTTTTTTCAGTGCTGTTAAAATTCTCCTCCCTTTGCATGGCAAGAAGTGCCAGACAGGGCAAGAGTTCAGAGAGCGTCCCAGCATGAACTGTTCTAATACCAGGTTCCAAGTACAAGCTAATGGTTGAGAAACCCGAGTAGGGGGCGCGCTGGCCCCGTACACCTCGTCCCCTTCCCGGATCCCCTACGTGCCGGGCGGGACCCCTCTGCCGCGGGGCCTCGAGTGTCCGGGACTCGGTGTCTGCAGATGACAGGGTTCTGATTCTAGCCGTCAGGCACGAGAGGCAGATCTAAGGAGCCTCGTCTCAGAGTTTCAGCTTTGTCATCTGAAACGTTTCTGTTATTTTTCTTCTTTCCAATACGATGTTTGACTTGGATCTCGGCCTTGAATTTATACTCCGTGTAGACAAGTTCCTCGTTCCTGCGGCCCCCCTCTCGTTGCTGTTCCTTCCATGACCAATCCTTCTTGACCCTGCAGCATCAGCCCACCCGACGACCCCCAAGGGTACAGGGCTGAGTCCGAGGGACCCCCGCTCCCAGGCGCTTTCGCAGAGCTGCCAGCCCCCCATCCCATACCCGCCTCAGCCTCCCTCTGCCCTGCCCCTAGTTTTCAAATATGCAAATACATTTCTTTCCAATTCTCACTCATCTTCCCTTCTTTTAAACTGCCTTGGACATTATTGCTTTAACAAGCCCTCCGGTCTTGTAAATAACCCAGATCCTTACTGACGAAGCTGGGACTACAGAGCCCATCCCAGAGGGTGCGGCAGGGGCCGTGGGGGACCATGGGGGGGCTTGGGAAAGGCTGGCGGTTGTTCTCTCTGAGCCAGGGCAGCAAATTGCATATCATGTCTGACTACCTGGGGAGCTAAGTGGAGGGGGGTAAATTCCTCAGGGGTCCTGGCCAGGATGTCCTAGTGTCGGATTCTGTAACATGCAGCCACTTTGATGGTGGAGGACTTGGAAGCCCACTGCTGTCTGAATGATCAAATCTTCCAACACGAGGCCAACAGATATACTATAGGCAGATCTCTTTACAGTAAAATTCAAAACACTATTCAAATTCTTTTATAGTTTAGTACTAAACTCTCGCTGATTAAATTTGACTGGAGTCTGTAGACCGCGAGCTGGGTTTGAAGTTTTTTTTTTTTTTACTGTAGTGATACGTGTTTAATGGAATCTGACCTATATTACCTCTGCCAAGAGGAATTCAAAATTACTGATTGGAGTTAATGTGGTACAAAGAACTAAAAACTTATTCTGAGGAAATGAACAGGAGGGAGTCTCTAATGAAAGCATTGAGTTAGTAATTTTTGTGGCTTAATATTGCCACATGTAATTCCGTAGGTTCAGAATAGATTCTCAAAGACAGGGTGTTATAGTGGAAAGAGGAGAGATTAAGCATCAGGGAACTTGGACTGGTCCCTAGCTCTGTGACCTGGAAATTGACCTGATCCCCCTGTGTACCCATTTCCTCATCTGTAAAATGGGTTGAGTGGGCTAGACAAGATGTTTTTGAGACAGTTCTTAATTAGGGGCCAGTCTGGAGGTCCATTCCCCTCCCCAGATATCAACTACACGCATGTCTTTATTTCTTTTGCTTCAACATATGATATCGGTAGAAAAGCAGACTTCTATTTCTTAAAAAAAATAATAATAAGTTTAAAGCCACGGGACTAGATAATCACTGCCTCTAAATCTTTGTGATTCAATACAAGGTCTACCCTCAAATTGTCCACACCCCTGGATGCTACTCTCACGTTTTTAGGCAGGCTCCCTACACCACAGGTCTAAGCCTGCCAGGTTCACATGTAGGGAAGCTCATGCCCTGGGACCCTTACACCAGAGTCCAAACCAGAAGGCCCACTGGGCAGCAGGAAGGGGATTCTTATCAGTGTCCTTAGACTGGGTGTAGGCAGCAGTTTCTAGAACAATCAAAAGAGACAAAGTTCTCCAACCCCCTGGCTGTCAGAGCTGGACTAACAGCTGGTAGAGAGCTTTGGAAGAGAACGTTAGTGAACGTTGAGCCTCTCTGGGCTTCCTCAGCTGTGTCCTGTGGAATCCAGGCCCTGTGGCTATGAAATGTGGACCAGGAGAATTTGATGAATCGAATTGACCAGGTAATTTGAGAAGAGGCAGTGAGAACTGTGATGGTGGGGCACAGCTTGCTAGTTATCAGTTTTCCCTCCTTTTGTCCCCAGCGATTCTCCTTGGTCCCTGCAGGAGGGGGGCCCCCACCAGGGGTGTTCTCCATGCCGGGAGGGAGGGCAGCCCGCTTAGTTCACCTCTCCTCGGCTCTCTTCCGTCGCTTGCCCCAGTCCTCTTTAAATCTGTATTCTTTCACAAAGCATCCCCTCACTCATGGAAGTGAGCACCTTGGTTTATAAAACCAGGAAATTATTCCTCGGGACCAGAGAGAGAGAAAGACAAAACCAGAAGCAACAACAAACACAAACAGAAGATGTAAATGGAAGACGTATATATTCTACATTGTTTCCATTAACAGGAAAACTCCACAGGGAGAGAAATTGCATCTGTGTGAAACGTGTGGCTGAATTCTTTCACACAGGGACACTCAGAAACATTACTAATGAATGATAGTGATTTGTCAAGTGATTGAAACTGTTTCAGGGAAGGACCAGGGGAATGAAATACGGAGACATTTCTATATCCTGGGGGGAATTGCTAGGCAGGTCATCCAGGTGTGCTTTCCTTGGGAAGTTGTGAATTCCTTGTGTGTCCAGCTATCACTGTGTAATCATAGTTTGCTTTCTCAGAAACATATATCATTATTACATATATCATCATCTTATGTATAGATTTACATATATATGTAGACACACGTATACATATATCCACACATATACATACACATGTCTATAATGAAAGTGTGCTTCCTTGAGGTCACTTTGGGCAACACAAAGTATAGTCCTGAGACATTAAGAATAACCGAGAATTGGGAATTCCCTGGCAGTCCAGTGGTTAAGACTCTGCACTTCCGGTGCAGGGGGCACGGGTTCAATCCCTGGTCGGGGAACTGAGATCCTGCAAGCCGCGCGGTGCGGCAAAAAAAAAAAAAAGAATAACCCAGAATAATTATCCTTAATAATGTAATAATAATCATCTTAAAAACATTTTCATAAGGGTGGGGTGTAAAGAATACATTGAAATTTACAGAACTAAAAGGAAAAGATGGGTGCCTCTTCAACTCTATGCAAGTGAACATAATCAGTGTTGTATTAATGGAGACTGTATATAAGTCAAAGGAATGGGGTAGCCTAAATCCAGCCTGTCTCTTTGTCTTGCCTTATTTTTTTTCCTCCTTTTCTTTTTTCTTTCCTTTCTAAGGTGGAGAAAGGTGGTGGTTGTTTGGGTAGATTATTTGTGAGATCAGGGAGAGTGAGACAAGGAAGGGAAGGTGGCCGGTCACAGCAATGACTGACTGCCATTGACAAACAAATGCCACACGGCATGAGGACTACTGACCATAACGGCAGACTTAACTTGTCCTTGTCTTTTAGTAGCCTCTGACCCCAGACTCAGCAGACCCGGGTAAGAGGAGCAGGGCTACGTGTCGGCACTGGTGGTCTGTCCTTTGGCCACCGTTACCATGGCCACTTGGGAGATCTCCAAGGGGATAAAAAGCAAGAGCGGCCGAGGAGAGTTAATACCGTTTGGTCCCCACGATCACATCATCAAAGATGTATTGAATATTTAGTGTATGCCTGGACCAAAATGGGCAAAATGGTGAAGAAACTTGGGTTCTGTTCTGCTTTGCTCACTTAGTCCACAGCTCAGCTTGACTGGCCTGCACCTGCCTCATGTTTTCACCTGTAAAACCAGACAAATTACTAGATGGAATCCTTGCCATCAGATCCCGGAGGGCTACCAAGCCGGTTCCCCGGGGCTGCCGGACGGAGGCCGCTGGGGAACTCCACCTGGATGGGACACACGCCCCAGGGGC